>NC_142947.1:36837550-36898147 GCF_046866305.1 Octopus bimaculoides | reverse complement strand
TTTGTTGTTGGTTTAGTTTAAACTGGGTGAGTGATTATTATAGTCCGTTTCCTCATATTGATTTACTTGCCAGGCAACAAGCTTCCCTGACACTAGATTGTTGTTGAACCATCTGATGAAGAGATAATGCTGTTAGAATTATGTGTTTTATGTTTTTCTCCCCTCCTTCTGCCATTCCAACAAATATTATGCTTTCAATCTATAAATATGTTTGTGTATGTGTGTGTGTGTGGGTGTGGGTGTCTGGTGCTTTAGACCACTTGGCCAGAGGAATTTTTTTTTATACAGTCAATTGGTCTGCTAGAAATAGCAATGAGATCTTCAAATTACACTCTACCATCTTTGACCTTTTGCTTGTCCTGCATATCGCATGATATCACATATGATACACAGGATGTATTTCCCTGATATCTATGTATCATATATTCATTTCCAAGAGTGACTTTGGAATTATGAAAGTAAAGTCTTATATTACTTAAAAGTCTGGAAACAAATGTGGATGTTTAGGACATGTTTATGAAAATGCTTTTGGACAAGCAAAGAGTTCAAAGTCAAGGACATAAATAATGTAGTTCTTGATATACTATGACTATAAAAAGCATTGGAGCTACCTTTCCAGTTTGTGGATGATTTCCTCCTCAACCATGCTCTCAGGTCATGTGAAAAATAAATAGATAAATAAAAAATGATGCAGTTGTTCAGTTTCAAGATTTCTTAAATGAACGTCTGCATCAAAAATTGTGGGCAAGTAGTGAGTGATGTCCTGAGGGTTAGAGTTTTGGAAAGAATAGACTGGTCAAAATGTTTACTGAAAGGATTTGGGAGATGGTATAGTAAAGGTCATAAATAGGCCTTTATGGCAAGAGTGTACAGATATATTACATTTATGTATTTATTTTGAAAGATTCTTGATGTGAAGATGATTGTTGAAACATATATTGTTATACTTGGCGATGGTCATCTTTTGATTAAATACGTGCACAACATATTTGGTTTTCACTTTTGTTTTATTATTATTATTTGGAGTTTTGAATTAAAATCTTCCACCAGACCTTAGTTATAATTTATGTTCCTAACACTAGCTTAATGATATCTAAGTTATTTTACTAAATTCATCATCATCGTCGTTTAACGTACGCTTTCCATGCTAGCATGGGTTGGACGATTTGACTGAGGACTGGTGAAACCAGATGGCTACACCAGGCTCCAATCTGATTTGGTAGTTTCTACAGCTGGATGCCCTTCCTAATGCCAACCGCTCAGAGAGTGTAGTGGGTGCTTTTACGTGCCACCGGCACGAAGGCCAGTCAGGCGGTACTGGCAATGGCCACGCTCAAAATGGTGTATTTTATGTGCCACCCGCACAAGAGCCAGTCCAGGGGCACTGGCAACGATCTCGCTCGAAAGTCATTACACAATTCTTTGTTATATTTAAAGTAATTGAAAGAAACACAGAGCACCTCAAGATAAATACAGTAACGAAAGGGTTAAAATGCCTGATGTCAAATTAGCATTGAATCAGCAACACCAAATTGGTGCTGCTTAACCCTTCAACATACAGATTACTCTATCAAATGCCATGCTTATAAGTGCCTGCCTTATCTTGTAACTTCAAGATTTTGAATATCTGATTTACTCTTTTACTTGTTTCAGTCATTTGACTGCGGCCATGCTGGAGCACTGCTTTTAGTCGAGCAAATCGACCCCAGGACTTATTCTTTGTAAGCCTAGTACTTATTCTATCGGTCACTTTTGCCGAACCGCTAAGTTACGGGGATGTAAACACACCAGCATCGGTTGTGAAGCGATGTTGGGGGGACAAACATATACACACCCACATACATATATATATATATACATACATATATACGATGGGCTTCTTTTCAGTTTCCATCTGCCAAATCCACTCACAAGGCTTTGGTCAGCCTGAGGCTATAGTTGAAGACACTTGCCCAAGGTGCCACGCAGAGGGACTGAACCCGGTACCATGTGGTTGGTAAGCAAGTTACTTACCACACAGCTACTCCTGCGCCTTGTTTTCTATTAGAATAACTTTGTCGGGTAGGTGTGAGAGACTGGATCTGGCCAGTTTGAACATAAAACAATTAAAATATTTGAGCTGGAGATGGCTGGTTTGAATGCTAAAAAGTTAAACGACTGTGCCAAAATATCTCCTACACTGCTGTAGAATGTAGGTCAGAGTGAGCTTTGCCAGCACACAAAAAGATTGTTTGATAGGGAACTCCTGATTCAAGAAATCACTTGTGTGTGTGTGTGTGTGTATAGTTAGAGTAAATCCCACCTCTCTCTCTCTCTCTCTCTCTCTCCCTCTCCCTCTCTCTCTCTCTCTCTCTCTCTCTCTCTCCCTATCTCTCTCACACACACACAGAGGTGAGCACTTAAGTGGAAAACAAGTTGGAAAAAATAATACTTGAATACCATAGGTAAAGAAATATACTTTTTTATTAAAGCCTCTGTGTGTGTGTGTGTGTGTATATATATATATATATATTTAGATTGTGTCCATGCTGGGGCACTGCCTATGTGTATAAAACACCATTTTTTCCCCTCTCCTAATATAGCTGTTTTCTCTGGTTTGGGGAATTTTGTTTCTCTGTAAGATATCTTTCACTTACACACTAAACAAACTTGCATAAATTATAAACTTTGGTACACATGATGAATTGATAATGTTCATTTCTAAGAAGACTGTGATATGTAACCTGTCAAAAAATGCCTGGAAGGACAGGCAGTTGTTTTATGAAAAGCTGAACATAAGATACATCAGTTGTGGTGTGCAAGAGAGACGATTGCGCTGGTATGGACATGTGGTGAAAATGGACGAGGATAGCTGCGTGAAAAAGTGCCACACCCTAACAGTTGAGGGAACCCATGGAAAAGGTAGGCCCAGGAAGACCTGGGCTGATGTGGTGAGGCAAAACCTTCGAACAGTGGGCCTCACCGAGGCGATGACTACTGACCGAGACCTTTGGAAATATGCTGTGCGTGAGAAGACCCGGCAAGCCAAGTGAGACCAAGTGAGATCGTTGCCAGTGCCCCTGGACTGGCTCTTGTGCGGGTGGCACATAAGATGCACCATTTTGAGCGTGGCCGTTGCCATTACCGCCTGACTGGCCTTCATAGGATTTTCGAGCGAGATCGTTGCCAGTGCCCCTGGACTGGCTCTTGTGCGGGTGGCCATAAAAGACACCATTTTGAGCGTGGCCGTTGCCAGTACCGCCTGACTGGCCTTCGTGCGGGTGACACGTAAAAGCACCCACTACACTCTGTGAGTGGTTGGCGTTAGGAAGGGCATCCAGCTGTAGAAACTCTGCCAAATTAGATTGGAGCCTGGTGTTGCCATCCGGTTTCACCAGTCCTCAGTCGAATTGTCCAACCCATGCTAGCATGGAAAGCGGACGTTAAACGATGATGATGATGATAATGAGTTGACTTAAAAATCAGAATTATTTCCTATTCCCTATACACCATTGTTTTAACATCCACTTTCCCATCCTCGCATGGGTCAAATAGAATTTTGCTGAGGTGGGTTGTTTGTTTCTATTACTGGATGCCCTTACTGTTGTCAATCTTCAGCTGTTTCCAAGCAAAGTAATATTTCCCCATGGCCAGACACGTTTCCACTGAGGATTGGAAATGAAGGACACAACTCACCCAGTGGTGACATTTATTTGCAACAATCACAGGAAGTCAAGGCAAGGAGGCAGTAACACGTATAAGCACGCACACACACACACACACACACACACACACACACACACACACACACACACACACACACACACACACAAGCACGTGTGTGTATGATGGGCGTTTTCAGATTCCATCTGCCAAATCCACTCACAAGGCTTTGGTTGGACTCTCTCACTTTACTCTCTTTTACTCTTTTACTTGTTTCAGTCATTTGACTGTGGCCATGCTGGAGCACCGCCTTTAGTCTAGCAAATCGACCCCAGGACTTATTCTTTGGAAGCCTAGTACTTATTCTATCGGTCTCTTTTGCCGAACTGTTAAGTTACGGGGACGTAAACACACCAGCATCGGTTGTCAAGCGATGTTGTGGGGGACAAACACAGACACACAAACATACACACACACATACATATATATATATATATATATATATATATATATATATATATATATATATATATATATATATACAACGGGCTTCTTTCAGTTTCCGTCTACCAAATCTACTCACAAGGCTTTGGTTGGCCTGAGGCTATAGTAGAAGACACTTGCCCAAGGTGCCACGCAGTGGGAATGAACCCAGAACCATGTGGTTGGTAAGCAAGCTACTTACCACACAGCCACTCCTGCGACTGGAGCTATAGTTGAAAACACTTGCCCAAGATGCCATACAGTGGGTTCAAATCTCACTGAGGTCAACTTTGCCTTTCATCCTTTCAGGGTTGATCAAATAAGTACCAGTTACACACTGGGGTCGATGTAATATGCTTAATCCCTTTGTCTGTCCTTGTTTGTCTTCTCTATGTTTAGCCTCCTGTGGGCAATGAAGAAATAATGTATAAAACAGGCCTCTTTCAGTTTCTGCCTACCAAATCCACTTGCAAGACCTTGGTTAGCTCTGAGATGCCGTGGAAGACTTGGCCAAGGCGCTGCCCGATGGGACTGGACCCAAACCCATGTAGATGGAAAGCAAACTTCTTACCACACCCCCATGCCTGCACCTATACATGATTCATAATTCACAGAAGCAGTATTAAAAATGTTCTTTAATTTTGGTTTGTGATAAAAACACTGCTTCAAGCAATGTGACTCACACCACTTCGAAGCTGTTCAGGCCCTGCTTACAGTATCTAACTTCACTTACACTTACCAAGCAGTAAACATGACACTCCATTTCATTTCTTTTTTTATGGTTAGTATTATTTCAAACTTCTGAGTTCATATCGTAGCTGAACAGCTGCAAGCAGATGAGTTTCATTCATATACACACAGATGTGTTTATGTATATGTGTAGGCACTTAAACATACGGAAGACCAGCCAGAATATAGTTGATAGTGTTTTAAGTACGAAGCTACAGGAAATATTTTTGATGTTATTTTTGTTAACTGTGTAAACAAGAGGAAGTTAAGCGAAGGGATTATAAGGGTTCCTGAGAAATAGGTTTGTCATCAAAGGAATTATGATACACAGAAAACATAGAATTTTTGATGAACTTGAGTATATCTGTCATTGGTGTAGTATTGTGGAAATCTTTTTAATTAAATACTGAATAAACTTGATTGAAATTCTAGTTAGATACTAAGACTTTTAGACATTGATATAAAATGACTGTTGTATGTTTGCATAATAATATATTAGTATTTTATTTTTTACTTGTTCTAGTCATTGGATTGTGGTCATGCTGGGGCATAACCTTGAAGGATTTTAGTCAAATGAATTAACTCTAGTACTTTTTTTTTTTTTAAAGCCTGCTATTTAGTGCATGTCACTTTTGTTGGACTGCTAAGCTGTAGAGACCTAAACAAACCAATACTGATTGTCAAGTGGTGGTAGATGACAAGCATAAACACAAGGGCGTGCGCACACACACACACATACACATTAAAGAGAGAGGCGGGGTAGTAATGCAAATAAACACAGTTAAGCTTGATACTTGTTAGGGTCAAGGGTGGGTATAAGAGAAGTCCAAATTGAACAGCTATTGAGGTAATAATACAGATTAACTTAGATTTGAGACATGTTCTCTATGTGGCGTGTGTTTTCTGTACCTTGTTTATCATTTTGTCCATGTTTTTTTTGCAACGTCATGTACCCAGATATGCATCTATATATACATGTAGATGAAGGTATGCACATACATGTACATATATATGCATATACTCACATATATATATATATAAATATATATATATATATATATATATATATATATATATATATATATATATATACACAAATATATATATATATATCCTCTTCTTCGTTTAATGTCCACTTTCCATGCTAGCATGGGTTGGACGATTTGACTGAGGACTGGCGAACCAGATGGCTGCACCAGGCTCCAGTCTGATCTGGCAGAGTTTCTATAGCTGGATGCCCTTCCTAACGCCAACCACTCTGAGAGTGTAGTGGGTGCTTTTATGTGTCACCGGCACGAAGGCCAGTCAGGCGGTACTGGCAACGGCCACGCTCAAAATGGTGTTTTTTACGTGCCACCTGCACAGGTGCCAGTCCATCGGCACTGGCAACGACCACGCTCGAATGTTTTTTTCACATGCTACCAGCACAAGTGCCAGTAAGGCGACACTGCTAACAACCACACTCAAATGGTGCTATTTACGTGCCACTGGCACGGAAGCCAGATAGCTGCTCTGGCAATGATCATGCTCAACAGGCTTCTTTCAGTTTTTGTCCACCACATCCACTCAGAAGGCTTTGGTTGGCCAGGGCTGTAGTAGAAGCAAACTTCTTAGCACACAGCTACAATTGTGTCTCTGGTTCTTGTAAAAGTCATTTAAAAAATTTGAAAGGTGCAGGAGTGGCTGTGTGGTAAGTAGCTTGCTTACCAACCACATGGTTCCGGGTTCAGTCCCACTGCGTGGCACCTTGGGCAAGTGTCTTCTACCATAGCCTCGGGCCAACCAAAGCTTTGTGAGTGGATTTGGTAGACGGAAACTGAAAGAAGCCCGTCGTATATATGTATATATATATATATGTGTGTGTGTCTGTGTTTGTCCCGACTCCATCGCTTGTGTTTACGTCCCCGTAACTTAGCGGTTCGGCAAAAAGAGACCGATAGAATGAGTACTAGGCTTCCAAAGAATAAGTCCTGGGGTCGATTTGCTCGACTAAAGGCAGTGCTCCAGCATGGCTACAGTCAAATAACTGAAACAAGTAAAAGAGGAAAATGAGTTTTATCAAAAAAAACAACAAAAAAAAAAGGGAATGGGGAAACAAATCTACATTTCCAAAGAAACTAATGAAAAAAATTAAATAAACAAAATAAACAGCCAATAAGTTTCTGTGCCATGAAAAGAAGTTAATTCTAACTTCAGAGAGGGTCTTTCCTGTCAAGAAATGAAAAGTTTTGTGAGTCACTTCTCACAAATGTATTTTGTGGATTTACTCACAGCATTGTTGTATGGTGACGTATAAGAAATGAATGTGAGGCATTCATTATTTGTAATCAAATGTAGAATTGTGTCAGTGTTACTTCAGATAAACTCCTTATTTCTAGTTCTTAGTTTAAATCTGGTTTTGCACAGTTTTATGTGCCAGTCTTCCATTGTTAATAATTAGGTGTGGCTGTGTGGTAAGTAGCTTGCCTACCAACCACATGGTTCCGGGTTCAGTCCCACTGCGTGGCACCTTTGGCAAGTGTCTTCTACTATAGCCTCGGGCCAACCAAAGCCTTGTGAGTGGATTTGGTAGACGGAAACTGAAAGAAGCCCGTTGTATATATGTATATATATATATATATATATATATATGTATGTGTGTGTGTTTGTGTGTCTGTGTTTGTCCCCCCACCATCGCTTGACAACCGATGGTGGTGTGTTTACGTCCCCGTAACTTAGCGGTTCGGCAAAAAGAGACCGATAGAATAAGTACTAGGCTTACAAAGAATAAGTCCTGGGGTGGATTAGCTCGACTAAAGGTGGTGCTCCAGCATGGCCGCAGTCGAATGACTGAAACAAGTAAAAGAGTAACAATAATAATCATTGATTAATGTCTATTTTCCATTAAATGTTAGCATGGGTGACATGGTTTGACTGGAGCCTGTAAGCTGGAGAGCTTCATCAAGCTCCAGTCTGTTTTGGTTTGGTTTCAACAGCTGGACACCCTTTCTAATGCCAACCACTCTACAGAGTGTACTGGGTGTCTTTTACGTATCACCAGCATGGCTGCCCTTTACATGTCACCATTACTGACCATGACTGTGATTTCACTTAGCTTGACATATATATATATATATATATATATATATATATATATATATATATATAGACATTTATATAATAATTTTTGCCGTTATTTTAACATTCACTTTTCCAAGTAAGGTAATATTTCCCCATGACCAGACATGGAAGATTGGCAATGAAAGACACTGCTTGAGTGACGCTGATCTTTGTTTACAACTATCACACCAAGTCAAAGCAAGGACTGATACGTGCACAAAACACGTGCATGTACACACGCACGCACGCACACACACGACAAGCTTTTAATTTCCTTCTACCAAATCCGCTCACAAGGCTTTTGTTGGCCTGGAGCTATCATAGAAGACACTTGCCCAAGGTGCCTTGTAGTGGGACTGAACTTGAAACCATGCAGTTGGGAAAGAAACTTCATACCACACAGCCGTGATCATCAGGTAATTGGTCTTAGAGATGTATTTATATGAATGAATGCTACATAACCTCATTATCTTTGAGGAATCAATTTTTATAATTGTAATCACATACATCAGCTCATTCCTGTGTAACCACTCTGACATGTTGTTTCTTCTTCTATATTCTTTGTTGTATCTACTTTCCATGTCTTTTATTTCAATGGATGTTGGATGGGATATTCTCACTACTACTACAACTCTAAACAGTTTCCTTAACTACTACTTACTAAGCCATTGCCCTGATTCTGTGTCAACATTATTTCCAGGATTACATTGTTACATTTGTCATCAATGACAAGGCTAAATACATAAATAAAATGAAATTCAATCAGAAATTGATATCTGATGTTTTAGATAGATGTAAGGAATATTTTTCAATATTTTAATATTAACTTTGTGCTATGATGCTGATGAAAGACAGAGTTATGTTCCTTGCTTGAATGTACAAACTAGCCAGTAAGGGAGCCTCTATGTAGTCAGATGACTCATTAGAAATAGTAGCCAAAATTTTCAAATGATACTCCATCGTTTTAAGCAGAAAGATAAAATGATACGTTTGTTTATGTGCTAGATATACTGTGTTTAACCCTTTAAAATTAAGATTACTCTGTGAAATGTAATGCCTATTTATTTTTCATTGTTTTGAATTTATGATGCATTATCTCATAGCTCTGAGATTTCAATGATGTGATTGTTTATTTTTAGAATGAAATTGTAGGGTAGGTGTGAGAGGCTGAATCTGACCAGTGTTAATATAAAACACTTGTGCTATATGTGGCTGGTTTAAATTTAAATGCTAAAGATTGAAACTGATATTGCATTGTCATGGCTGGGGTGTCTTTGATCTCAGAACTCACCTAAAACTAAATGAATATATATATAACAAATAAACAGGGCCTGAAAGATTTCTTTAAGAGGCATGGCATATTTTATAAATATTCTTGTTCAAGTATCATAATAGCATGAAACTATTAGTAGCTCTTTTGGTTGTGTTTTGAAATTGATTATATATATATATATATATACTCCTGAGAGTCATTTTCTTTTTGTGCCTTATAATTTAACACACTCATCGGTAAAATTTCCACTTATTCCTTATTTTTATTTTCCTAAAATTTTCGTTGGGTCTTGCAACCTTTTCAATAGTCTTGACTCTCACACAAACTCACATAAAGAATCCTGCAAACCAAATCCAAAAACGAAATATATATATATATATATAATCTCCATTGTTGTAATCTCTGCATATCTACTACTTTCTACAGTAATTCCAGTTACAAAGATCTTGTCTTTTTGTATATCTGGAATTTCATTGTTCAATGTGTTCTGATTGAGTTTTTTGAAAAAAGGTTTAGCTGTTATTTCTAGCAAGTTGAATGGCTACATAGAAGTTTCTCCTTGATACACTTAAATAATTAGTAAACTGTGTGTGTGTTTAGTGATTTGCAAACTATGTATGAGGTAGAGGTTATTTAAAAATTGTATATGGTGTTATTTATTTTAGGTTAGAATTCATTGGGTTTGTTATTATTGAAGACGTCACACAGTATCCAATATTGTGATGTAGTAGATTGAAGGTATTGTGTGTACTGGGGGTTTGTACTGTCTGTCAAGTCACAACAAGTACCTCAGACAGACTGTACCTTACAGAGTATGCATGCAGTTCTAAGTAAAGCCAATTTTTTGCAATACACCAAGATTGTAGGGTATTTCTAAAGTGTCCAGATGTTTTTTCAGGTTATGTATGATTATTATTATTATTATTATTATTAAGGCAGTGAGCTGGCAGAATTGTTCGCATGCTGAGCAAAATGTTTAGTTTCATTTAGTCCGTTTTTACATTTTGAGTTCAAATTCTACTGAGGTCGACTTTGCCTTTCTTCCTTCCAGGGTCAATAAAATAAATACCAGTTGAGCACTGGGGTCAATGTAATAAACTTATCCACTTTCCTGAAATTACTGTCCTTATGTCAAAATCTGTAATTGCTATTGTTATAAAGATAAGGTAGTTTGGCAGGTGTTGGTAGTTCAAATCCTTCCAACATCAACTTTGCCTTTCATCTTGTTTAATAAAGAACGAGTTAGTTTATTAAGATGTTTCATTCTTGTGGGGGTTTTTTAATTCTTTTTTTTTTTTTTTTATCTTTCCAGAGTTCTGGTAAAAGCTCTGTTTTGGAGAGTTTGGTAGGGAAAGATTTTCTACCTCGGGGATCTGGTATAGTCACCAGACGGCCTCTTGTTCTTCAATTGATACACATAGGTAAATCTGAAATTGAAACTCGGCGACAAGAATCAAGCGGTGAGTAATTTTTTGTTTTGTAAGAACCTTTCTGTCTTTTTTTTGAGGACATACTGGTTCCACAGTAAAGGGCCACATTACATTCTGTATAGTGGTTAGTGTTAGGAAAAGCATCCATCCGTAAATAGCAAGCCAAGAAAGAAACACAAATGAAATGTGGTCCTCTGGTTCATTTAAACTGGCCATATTGGCCCAAATACATTACTTGTTTTATGTTCTAACCAGTCAGATTCTACCTGTCGTACCTACCCTTCAATGCCATTCTAAAAATATACTTATCACATCATCAAGATTTCAAAGCTATGAGATAATGTATGATTAGTTAAAAACAATGTGAATGAAAAAGTATTATATTTGACAGTAATTTACTGAATGCTAAAGGGTTAAGCAAGCATCTGTACTTCATTATGTGACCTTGGCAGCTTGTCCAACCCAAACCAGCTGGGAAACCAATGGGCTTAAAATGATGATGAAGGGGATGGGAATGGCAACAGTAATGGTAATCTTCAACATTACATTTTAATTTATTTAATCAGTGGTTCTCAACAGGGGTAGGTCCATGTGGCTCTTTGGAGTCCATATAAGATTTTGTTGTCAAAATTTATATGGACTAAATCTGTCATACTTCTACATTACTCTACTTCACACAAAATATTTTTTTTATACAGTTTTTCTAATAATATCTAATTATAAAAATCACCATCATTTAATGTCTGTTGTCCATGCTGGCATTGGCTGGATAGTTTGACCAGAGCTGGCCAGCTGGGGAGCTGCACCAGGCTCCACCCTGATTTGACATGGTTTCTATGGCTGGATGACCTTGCTAATGCCAACCACTTTACAGTGTGCTGAGTGCTTTTACATGGCACTATCACAAGTGTTTTACACCACCAACAGTATCAGTCTTAACACTTCTGTTGCGGGTTATGGGTCTTCTTGAGTATGGCAAGGCACCAGGTAATAAGTTATTTTAAACCTCAAATGGCTATGAGAGACCATCCAAGTAGAATAGGAATCAGCGGAGTCTCTGGGTAAGAAACGGTTGAGAACCACTGATGTACATCATCACCATCATTATTGTCAACATCATTTACTATCCACTTTTCCATGCTTACACAAGTTGGCTGAAATTTGTTGAGGCAGATTTTCTATGATCAGATGCCCTTCCTGTTGCTAACCCTCACCTGTTTCCAAGTAAGGTAATATTTCTCCATAGCCAGACATGATTTTCACAGAAGATTGGAAACAAACAACATTGCTTGTATGATGATGATGATGATGATGATGATGATGATGATGATAATACTTGTTTATAACCCTCACATGATAAAAAATAAAATCATTGTCTGTAAATATGAAATTAGTAGTCTGAAAATAACACTATGTAACAAAATTAAAAAAATTTTTTTTTGTCTTTGGTCAGTAAGTGTTATTTCCTATTTGCTCCTATTTAGAAATCAAAGGAAATGACTACTATTCCCTTCAAACTTAGCTTTTGTGACCTGGACATCAATGTGTTGAAGCTGATCTTTTTCCCATTACATTTCAGACTGATTCAGTGCTGAGTTGCTGAAGCAGAAATATCGCTGTAGCAAATATTCTGCTCAATACTGATTTGACTGTCAGTTGTTTGACCATAACCACTTGAACATGTCCCTTAGTGGCTGACAATATGTGCATCCCTGACGATGAGCAGGAGTAGTGGGGGAGCATCATAGCCATGTGTTGATAGGAATTCTTTGAGATTTGAATAAATATCGTAACAAAAGTAAAGCTTGAAAGAAATATTAGCCATTTTTTATACTTTCTAGGAGTAAGCAAATAAAAAATAACAGCTGCTGCCCAAGGACAAAAATCATGTTAGACAGTGTAATTTTTGCCCGAAGCAAGTGAAATACCAAAACTCAGGTCAATCTTATTAAAAATTCATTTCAGATCTTTCAGACATTTTGACATGTTGCTTTCTGTTATTTTCTAGATGGAGAACATATTGAAGAATGGGGCAAATTCCTTCACACCAAAAACAAAATCTATGGCGATTTTGAAGAAATTCGACAGGAAATTAAGGCTGAGACAGAACGGATGACAGGGACAAATAAGGTGAGTAAAATTATGATTTTCAGTTAGAAGAGTGAGCCAGAAAGGAATTCCATTTTTTATTTGCATTACTTTTTTACCCACCATTGTATATACAAAGTGTGAGTCAAAACTTATATAAATAAAAATTACATTTATTTCCGACCCTCCTCATATTCACTTGCTTTTCTTTGATCTATTAGTTTTTTCTTCCTGCTTTACAAACTATGTATAGGTGCAGGCAAGGGTGTGTGGTTAAGAATTTTGCTTCCCAACCAGGTTATTTCAGGTTCAGTCCGACTGTATGACACTTTGGACAAGTGTCTTCTACTATAGCACCAGGTCACCCAAATCCTGGAGTGGATTTGGTAGATGAAAACTGAGATCGCAAGTATATATATATATATATATATATATATATATGATAAATAAATTCAAAAAAGGATAAAACTCTTTTACAAGAATTTTATCAAGAAGCCAGTGTGTAAAAAAATTCATAAGGGAAATTTCTATTCCCAAGAATATAATTATTCGTTTATATTTATATAAAGGGCATTATTACAGAAAAATAACGCCACACAGTGGACTTCTCAAAATAACCACATTTAGTACCTAATGCGAGGAAAAAACAACCAACAGAAGATGACCAACTTTCTTTTAAATAAACTTAATTGTGTATCGACCGATTTCGCAATTACTAGAATGAATCTAGATTTCGTTCATCAGCACAATATTGTCCCAAAAATATATATAAACAAACAGAATTCTCATCTCACCAAAACCGAACAACTATGTTTCCGACAGAGTAAAGGGAATGAAGTTTATCTGTATATATACAGATACACAATTAAGTTTATTTAAAAGAAAGTTGGTCATCTTCTGTTGGTTGTTTTTTCCTCGCATTAGGTACTAAATGTGGTTATTTTGAGAAGTCCACTGTGTGGCGTTATTATTTTTCTGTAATAATGCCCTTTATATAAATATATATATATATATATATATATATATATAGGGAGAATTCACAAAAAAAAAACAACAGACGAAGACAGGTGGTGTAGAAAACAAACAGATGTATTAGTATAACGCTCGGGAATTGAAAATGTCTTTAACGTTTCGAGCCTACGCTCTTCCACAGAAAGAAACAAGGAGAGAAAAAAAATGTGTATATATATATATATATATATATATATATATATATATAACAAATAATAAATGAGTATATGCATATATACGTACAGGTATGTGCATACCTACGTCTACCTGTATATATAGGTGCATATCTGGGTACAGGACATTGCAAACAAAACGTAGACAAGAAAATAATAATAACCAGAGTACAGAAAACACACAGGCCACATAGAGAACATTTTCCTTCATCAGCTACCCCCATTTTAACACCCGTGTTTCGAAGAGTAGGGCAGGACGCATTGTTAAAATGGCTCTTCCCATGGACTGCAAATTAAATTTGTATACACAAATTAAACTTGTGCCATGGAGGAATGTAGTGGCGGACAAAAAACAAGACAGGAAAACAAACGGAAAAGGCTATGCGGCCAGATGTGAAAAATTATGTGTATATGAACGCTGTGAGGCACGAACTGAAAGCGGGACGAAGTAAGTTCGCGTGTTTGCTCGGCGATAGTGGAGCCTGGTGCAGTTCTCCAGCTTGTTGGTTCCTGTCACCTTGTTCAACCCAAGCCAGCATGGAAGACACATGAAGGTTCTGCGATTCCTTGCTGAGCAACCTGCACAAACGATTTGTTTATAATGATCAAACGTTTGTGTTCCACATAAGCTCATGCTCTCTATCAAATCGCCATTGCCTGTCCGGGTGCACAAGTGTACCATGCAACAGATGTTAAAATGATTGTAGAGAAATGTGAACATGGTGCACCGCCCAGTCTAGGAATCGAAACCACAATCTTATGGTCATTAGGCCATGTAGACACACACACACACATTATTTACAGACATCTTGCTAAATTCCATCAGAATTTGTTTATTTTGAAACGTAATGCTGTCTATTATTGGTAAAATAAAAAGTATGCGATATGAAAGTGTAAAATGTTGTAACAAGTTGGAAAATGAATATGATGCATGCTTCAGTGGGTTATCAAATTAAAGAGTCAGCTGATATTCCCAGATCCTATTAGAATCGTATTTATTATTTCCTTTTCTACTATGTATGTATACATTCATCTTAGATTTGAAAGAGCTTTGTTTATGGCTGTTTATGACTTTCTTTTGTTCATTATTTAAACTAGATTTAAATGTATTTTATTTTTAAACTCATTTCTCAGTTTTGGGTGTTGATTAAAAGCGAAAGTTTTCCAAACCATTCCACGCTTCAGAGATGAAGTTTATTATTTAGTGATACTAATTGTTTCTTTGTGTGTGTTAGTAACAGAGAGATATACACTACATGAATTCTCATTTATCACTGGTGTTTAACTCCACAAAACAATGGTAAATTAATCAGCTCCATACACTTTGTAAAAGAAATGAATGGTAGATTCATTGACACCAAACAGCAAAAGCCAATAACTACAAACCTTCTACTGTCAACTATTTGTTGATCATCTCTAACTTTCCCAATAGAGAATACTCGTCTACATCATTTTAAGAATGCACACCCTTGCAGTATACTCTTTTACTTGTTTCAGTCATTTGACTGTGGCTATGCTGGAGCACCGCCTTTAGTTGAGCAAATTGACCCCAGGACTTATTCTTTGTAAGCCTAGTACTTATTCTATCGGTCTCTTTTGTCGAACCGCTAAGTTACGGGGACGTAAACACCACCATCAGTTGTCAAGCGATGTTGGGGGGACAAACACAGACACTCAAACACACACACATACATACACAGCGGGCTTCTTTCAGTTTCTGTCTACAAAATTCACTCACAAGGCTTTGGTTGGCCCACGGCTATAGTAGATGACACTTGCCCAAGGTGCCACACAGTGGGAATGAACCCGGAACCATGTGGTTGGTAAGCAAGCTACTTACCACACAGCCACTCCTGCGCCTATGTTAATGAAAATAAAAGCAATTGGCAATGCGTTCTGGATAGCTGAACATTGTTGATGGGCTACATTTTTGCAGTACAAACAGAATCTCCTAATCGTCGACCCATGTTATCACAGATCAATCCGTGATAAGTGTAACATGAGGCAGGATTTCTACAACTGAATGCTCTTCCTCTCTCTAACCCTCATCTTTTTCTGAGCAAGGTGGTATTTTCCCATAGCTAGATATGTTTTTTTATGGAAGACTGAAAACAAACAACCTCACTTATATGACAATGATGCTCATTTACAATCATCATATGATGTCTGGCTAAGAGTAGACACAAACGAGTGTGCACACATGCATGCACACATGCACTCACACACATGCACGCACACATGCACTCACACACATGCACATGCATGCACACATACTTTTTTAGACTTTTTTTTAGTTTCTGTCTACCAGATCCATTCACAGACCTTTGGGTGATAGTAGAAGACACTTACCCAAAGTGTCATACAGTGGGACTGAACCCAAGACAACATAGCTGGAAAGCAAATTTCTTAACCACACAGCCATGTCTGCACAACCAGTGTGATTTCGACTGAGTTGGGGTGTTCAATGTGTAACTAACCAACTCCTCTATTCATTTCCAGCTATGTCTGTCAAAGCAAGCTCTTTCTTCAAACATCATCAACCCTTAGAGATTATTCTTTCGAGTCCTAGGACCTGGTTACCCTGTTTGCTAAAATGGAAAAGGCGTTGCCCTAGAGGATGGCAAGGAAGATGTGCTGGAACAGCCCCACCCCCAACTCACAGGGCTCACACTTGCGGACAGCTATCTCCACCCCAGTAGTGGTGAGCAGAGATATGGTCCAGGTACAAAGAATCCCAGAGGTCTCCACACAGGAGATATGTTGTGAATGATGGTGGGGGGGTTGTTATGTGGACATTTAAATGTGGTTAGGTGATGTATGCAACCCGACTGGAAAATACAGTGATTGGTTAGTGGAAGGATCAAATTGAATCAGCCAAAACTGGATCAAGGAATTGGATAAGGGAAAGATCAAGGAATTGGATAAGGGAAGGATCAAGGAATTGTTAGAGAGGAAGAGTTAGATATCTGAAAATGTTGAGATGCCACAGAACTGAAACAGACTGAAAAATTTGTTACTGAGGACCTGATTAAACCATATCTGCATGGAGGAACAAATATTGAATAAGATGATTGGTTTTAATAAAGAGCAGGTTGATACATATAAATCATGGTTTAGTCAATTAGAAATATATGCCAGACAAGATGTGAGTGACAGATGGTTAACTCTGCTTATATCATACAGAATGGTGACATCTGTGTGTCTAATAGAATTGACCAGAAGAACACGGTCATATGTCTAATTAAAGAATTATTGATGTTTACTCAGATTTAATTTGACATGAACTAGTTTTGGCTGATTCAATTTTACATTCCAATGCATATATAGATATTGATAAAACTTTGTGGAAAGACTTGGTTATCATAATCATTATTATTATTATTGTTGTTATTGTTATCCATGGCTTGCAAAATATCTCAAGAATTTTGTGTGGTAAGTAGCTTGCTTACCAACCACATGGTTCTGGGTTCAGTCCCACTGCGTGGCACCTTGGGCAAGTGTCTTCTACTATAGCCTTGGGCCGACCAAAGCCTTGTGAGTGGATTTGGTAGACGGAAACTGAAAGAAGCCTGTCATATATATGTATATATATATATGTATGTATGTTTGTGTGTCTGTGTTTGTCCCCCCCAACATCACTTGACAACCGATGCTGGTGTGTTTAAGTCCCCGTAACTTAGCGGTTCGGCAGAAGAGGCCAATAGAATAAGTACTAGGCTTACAAAGAATAAGTCCTGGGGTCGATTTTCTCGACTAAAGGCGGTGCTCCAGCATGGCCACAGTCAAATGACTGAAACAAATAAGAGTAAAAATGTTTCTTTGTTAATCATGGGGGTTTAGTTTAAAAAAGAGAAAGAAAAGAAAAAACCCCACAGTGATAAATGAATAGTCCCTCTGCACTTTGTAAATAGAACAAATGATTGGTCGATTGACACCAAACTTGCAGTCCACAGTTGTGAAGCTTCCAACATCATATATTTTCTTGATCATCTCTACCTTTTCCCATGGAGAATACACTCAGCTGCACTGTTTATTAAGATGAGGCACCTTCATATTTCTTGTTTGCTGGTCCTATGTTGGTAGGTGCTTGTATGTAAGTCTTGCAGCACAGTCATGTAAACATGAGTGATAGCCAGTACATTCTGGGTAGCTGAGTAATGTGAGTGGTGATCACTGGGGTATGAACTTGTGTTACAAGCAGAGTCTTCACCTGATTGCTAACCTGTGTTATCACAGAGGAATCTGTGATAAGCATAATCTGTGTTATCCCGGATCAGTGATAAATGAGGCTGCATGTACCGTACAGGAATTCTCTAATAGTGTTCACAGATCCCTAATATTACGGTTTCTGGAAAGCGCCAACCTTTTAGATAATCTACCAACATCTTTACAAAAGTGGTTATCATTTCTGTTTTACTAATTACAAATGGAATAATAGCATTCCTTGACTACCATAATGCTTTTAGTTCAATGGCTAAGCTGATGTTTATTCAAGCTTGTTCTGCACAACATTATATATAGATGCGTGTGTATGTATGTATGTATGTATATAGATGTGTGTGTGCACGTGTGTGCGTGTATGCGTGTGTGTGTGAGTATGTATGTGTTTGTATGTACATGTGTATGTATATACATGTATGTGAGTGCATGTGTGTGTATATATATATATGCGTGTGTATATGTGTGTGTGTGTGTGTGTGTGTGTGTGTGTGTATACATATTTAGTCATTATGTTGGTAATTAGTTCATTTTTATCTTTGTTGTGGAAAACAATACGTGGTGTGTGTACTCTTTGATGGTCTGTCTAGGTGTGAGAGTTTCTGTAGTATTTTCACTATTGTCATTTTCTAAACCTGGCGGAGATTCATTTGAGTATCATAGAGCCTTTTTTTGACGATGATGAAACTGAGTACCAAGGTGTCCCTAGATCAGCTTTTCTACATAATTGTATCTCCAAGTATGTTTCATCAGACCCTATGCAAGGACATTCTGATGCAATTTGTTCTAATGTTTCAGAAAGACACAAAAGAAAAAAAAGAAAATACAGGTCACACAGGTCACATTTGTCATTGTTTTCTTTTATTCTTTTACTGGTTTCAGCCCTTTGGCTGTGGCCATACTGGAGCACTGCCTTGAAGGGTTGAAGTCAAACAAATCAACCCCAGGACATTCTTTTTTAAAGCTTAGTACTTATTCTATCATTCTCTTTTGATGAACTGCTAAGTTATGGGAATGTAAATGCATCAACACCAGTTGTCAAACAGTGATGGACACACACACACACACACACACACACACACACACACACACACACACACACATATACATGACGGGCTTCTTTCAGTTTCTGTCTACCAAATCCACTCAGAAGGCTTTGGTCGGCCTGAGGCTATAGTAGAAGACACTTGCGCAAGATGCCACGCAGTGAGACTGAACTTGGAACCATGTGGTAGCGAAGCAAGCTTCTTACCACACAGCTATGCCTGCACCTATTTTGTAGGGATTTTAAACTCTTTTTTTGTTTCAGTTATTAGACTGTTCTTTGAAGGGTTTAGTTGAATATGTCGGCCCCAATACTTTATTTTTGAGTCTGATGCTTATTCTATCAACCACTTTTGCTGAACTGCTAAGTTACAGGAATGTTAACAAATCACATATTCTTTTACTTGTGTCAGTCGTCTGACTGCGGCCATGCTGGAGCACTGCCTTTAGTTGAAGAAATCGACCCCAGGACTTATTTTATGTAAGTCTAATATTTATTCTATCGGTCTCTTTGACCGTACTGCTAAGTTACGGGGGCATAAACACACCAACATTGGTTGTCAAGCGATGGTGGGATGACAAACACAGACACACACACACACACATATATATATATATATATATATATATATATATATATACATATATATACGACGGGCTCCTTTCAATTTCCATCTACCAAATCCAATCACAAGGCTTTGGTCAAACTGAGGCTATAGTAGAAGATACTTGCCCAAGGTGCCACACAGTAGAACTGAACCCGGAACCATGTGGTTGGGAAGTAAGCTTCTTATCAGACAGCCCAATATTTTATCTTTTACTTGTGTCAGTCATTAGACTGCGACCATGCTGGAGCACTGCTTTGAAGAATTTTAGTCAAATAAATTGATCCCAGTACTTATCTTTTTAAGCTTTGTACTTATTGTATCAGTCGCTTTTGTCGAACTGCTAAGTTGCAGGAACGTACAAAAACCGACACCAGTTGTCAAGCACCAGTAATATTGTATATAATTGCAAAATCATAATTAAAGAATTAAGAAATCCTGTTGTAGTTTTAATTATTTATAAAGTAGTGAGCCGGCAGAATCATTAGTGTGCCAGACAAAATGCTTAGCAGCATTTTTTATGACTTTACATTCTGAGTTCAAATGCCACTGAAGTCAACTTTTCATTCCATCCTTTTGTGGTTAAGATAAGTACCAGTTGAGTGCTAGAGTTGATGTAATCACTTAGCCCCCCCCCCCCCACCAATTTCAGCTCTTCCGCCTATATTAGAAAGGATTATTATTATTATTATTATTATTGTTCTCCTGTCGTGAACCAGAATGGTAATTTGCATATTCACATTCAAATATGACAATGTATTAATTATATATGATATATTATGTAAATAGGTGCCAGTGTTCGATTGTTGTCAGAAGCTTGCTTCCGAACCACATGGGTTTGGGTTCAGTCCCACTGCTTGGCAACTTGAGCAAGTGGCCTCTACTATAGCCTCAGGCCGACCAACACTTTGTGAGTGGATTTGGTAAACAGAAACTGAAAGAAGCCTGTTTTATATATATATATACTATATATACATATAATATACATATATATATAAAAGTGCCCATGCAATGCCATGTAAAAGTACCCAGCACACTCTGAAGTGGTCAGTGTTACTGGAGTCTGGTGCAGCTTCCCCTTCCCCAGCTTCCCAGCTTTGGTCACATAAACCAACCCATGCTAGCATGGGCAATGGCTGTTAAATGATGATGATGATTATATATATGTATGTATTTAGGTGTGTGTGTGTGTGTGTCCTTTGTGTCTGTGTTTGACCACCCCCGTAATCGCTTGACAAACAGTGTTGCTGTGTTTATGTCCCCATAACTTGGTGGTTCGGCAAAATAGACCAACAGAATAAGTACTAGGCTTTTATAAAACAAGTCCTGAGGTCAATATGTCCAACAAAAACCCTTCAAAGTGGTGCCCCAGCATAGCCATAGTCAAATGACTGAAACAAGTAATGGATAAAACCAAGACATCATTTTGATTCTTATTGTTTCACTGTGTTTAAAACAATTTATAATAATATCTTTAATAATAATCTTGAAAAAATATTTCTGTTTCATTTCAGGGCATCTCACAGGATGCCATTCACTTAAGGATTTATTCTGCTAGTGTTGTTAATTTAACACTGGTCGACTTGCCAGGCATTACCAAAGTACCCGTAGGAGACCAACCCGAGGATATTGAGATGCAGATTAAAGAGATGTGTATGAAGTACATCAGCAACCCCAACTCGATAATTCTGTCAGTAACTGCTGCTAACACCGACATGGCTACCTCTGAATCATTGGCTCTTGCTCGGGAAGTTGATCCTGAAGGTGAGTGTTACAAAGGGAGATGTCTTCATTTTATGTAACTGTCTTGGGTGAGTGAGGCAGTAAATTGAGGGGAAGTAGATTGGTAAAGCACTGGATTACTGCCTTGCAGCCTCCTTTCCTTAGACTTCAAATATCAACAAGCTTGACTTTGCTTGACTAAAGGCAGTGCTCCAGAGAAACAGGTAAATTTGCCATGCCTGTATTTCTACCTGTGAAGGCAAGTGGCTTAGTGGTTAGGGCATTCAACTCACGATCATAAGGTTGTGAGTTCAGTTCTCAGTGATGTGTTGTGTCCTTGAGCAAAACACTTTATTTCACATTGTTCCAGTCCACTCAGCTGGTAAAAATGAGTTGTACCTGTATTTCAAAGGGCCAGCCTTGTCACACTGTGTCACGCTGAATATCCCTGAGAACTACATTAAGGATACACATGTTTGTGGAGTACTCAGCCACATGCACGTTAATTTCACGAGCAGGCTGCTCCTTTGATCAGATCAACTGGAACCCTTGGTGTTGTAACTGACTGATTGCCAGTTATTTCTACCTAGTAGGTTTACATACATTATGTCATACCTCAACACTGAGTTCCCTGTTGACAGGCCACTGATATTAAATGTTAAATGCTAATGGTATGCAAATTTACAACTCCACTTCTCTTAAGCTACTAAGTTTGATGTGTATATAACTATAGCTAGCTACTTGTTTCTTTGGGGTTGATCATGTGATGTAGACACCTCTAATGAGACCCCAATAAGGGTTGTAAATTGATTCAGACTGTTCACCAGTTTTTCACTCTACAGAGAAATAGGTAAATTTAACATATTTGCATATCTACTATGTAGATTTACACACAAAATAAATGCCATCAGTTACTCAAGCTCTTCTAAGGTTTTATAAAACCTTTCATTAAATGACATCGGAAAGTATAACAAACAGTTTGAGAGAGAAAGGAAGGTAACAGACTGAATGATGCATCTTTAATTATGTATCTAATGCTTGCCAGACAGAAATGTTATTGATTACAACTGATTATAAAGGACCTGTAAATTATTTCTTCTCATGTTAGCTTCTGTAAATGATTTCATTTTCTGCTGTTTTAATCTCCACACACATCACACCTAAGCTTATAACCAACAATTTTGTTTTTATAAAGTCTAAATGTCATATACATTAAAAGAGTTTGAGTCTCATGGCTGGCCGGTAACGTATTTTTCTGCAATGTATGGATAATTTATCCTGATCACGCTATTTATTAGCATTATCACGCGTTTGAGAATAAACAAATTTATTTCTGTATCTTTCAATACATCTCAATGCTTCTAAAACAAACTTTGTTTACTTTCATCGTAAATTAAAATCTTAATTACCATATTTGCTAGCATTTAAGACTCACCCCTATTTTACAAGTATGTTTTGTAACAAAACAAATTTAGTATCTTTCATCATACACTTACTGAAAGATGTTTAACCCTTTAGTACTTGGATTATTCTATCAATTGTAAAGCATATTTACTCTCATTGTTTTGAATTAATCGTGCATTATCTTGTAGTTGCGAGATTTTGAAGAAGTGATCGTATATTTTTAGAATGACATTGTAGAGTAGGTGTGAAAGGCTGGATATGGTTAGTTTGGGCATAAAATGGGTAGAATATCTGAGCCAAATGTGGCTGGTTTAAATGCTAAAGAGTTACAGTGAATTTGATGGGGAAAATGTATGATTCTGTGCCTGTAAATAGAATGCTAAGACAAAATACTGAAATGAATTATGAAATTATAAATTGTATTCTCAGTTGATAATTTTTTTTCCGTTTTATAATTCATTAATCATAGGTCGACGTACTTTGGCTGTAATTACTAAACTGGACCTTATGGATGCTGGTACTGATGCTATGGACGTACTCTGTGGACATGTGATACCTGTTAAGCTTGGTATTATTGGTGTAGTGAACAGGAGTCAAGCTGACCTCAATAACGAGAAGGTTGGTTTGTCTGGCTTAATTACCTCCCCCTATTTTGAGCATGCATGCGCGCACACACACACACACACACACACACACTCATGCAAAAATAGGCACAATCATGTATACATACTAATACATGCATACATATATGCAGCATTCATGAAAAAATAGTTTCATTAAAATTCCAGGACAATCTTCATACATACAGCCATATGCCACACATGCAGTCATGTACAACACCTATATACAGCTATGTGCATAACACAGACACACACACACACACACACATACATACATATATTTACACACACATATAAACAGACTTTAGGTTAATTAAAATATTTTTGTGACATATTTTAATTTCTAAAGGCTAATTCACTGCAGTTACTATAGTGCTTTCCCTTGGTGGATTCCCAGACACATGTTTCTGGCTCTTTAGCTTTCCAGGGGCAGATTCAAAGGGGAATAAAAATAGCAGTTGTGAATTTGCCTTTAAAAGTTAATATAAGCAGAAAATGGAGAAAATTCTTGATCAACAACCAAACTGACTACCATTGATTATTATATTTTTAAATACAAAACCTTAACATTTCTAACAGCCGTTTCTGCTTCCAGTGTCTGTTGGTGCATGTCCAGGGTTAACAAAGGTAATTCATACCGGTAGAGTAAAAGCGGATATTCCTTTTCCTTAGACAGTTATTCCAACCGCTAACTCTACTTATATATATATATATATATATCGTTGCTATTATGTTAAACTGTCGTGTGTCCAAATTTGGTCAAATGCGTTTTTTCCCAATATTTATTTTTGCTGGCAATAACCGGTACTTTTGGTCAAACTATTGTATCTCCAGCTGTGTCAGATACCAAGATATCAAAAAATGTCAGTGTAGTACAATGGTTTTGCTATGGAATGGTGTGTGTGTGTGTGTGTGTATACATACACACACACACACACACATATACATACATACATGCATATATACATATATATGCACACAATTCTGTCCTTTTGTATTCTAGAGCAGTCCTGGGCAAACTGCAGCTTTGTGAATGACCTGCCTAAATGAAAAATTACCTTAAATCTTATTTGCTAGTGTGACCTGTCTGATGGTGAGCCATGTCTGATGTGGCCTACTTCTTGAAAAAGGTCTGCCCATGCCTGTTCCAGAGAAATCTTTTGCTATGCTTTATTTCATTTGCTGTTGTGAAAATAATGGCTAATTTTACGACATGCATACACATGCATTAACACACATACACACACACACACACATTCATTCAATATTGGCTCATTATTACCACCACATATTAATATACAACATTGCTTTTAAGCATCTTTCTATAAAAAAATTATTTTTTTCCATTTTAATTTCAGAACATGGCAGATTGTCTTCGTGACGAAGCTTCTTTTCTCCAACGGAAATATCCCTCAATAGCCAACCGAAATGGTTCTATGCATCTTGCAAAGACCCTCAACAGAGTAAGTTAACAACTTTTCTTTTTGTCTTACAAACAGTTAGCAGATAGTCTGCTAACCTGACTGAAGTTATCTCTCTATTTGTTTGCCTGTCTATATAGATAGATATGTTGTATATCTATCAATCTATATATATATACATTTTAAGATCCTTAACAGAATGAAAAGTCAACCATGTAAATTTAATTTTTGTGTGTATTATATTTGCCACAAAGAAATAGAATCTGAAAATCTTGTTGAAATTGTCATGTGATTTCGTAAACTCTCTTATTTTCCATGACATAGAATTACTAGTAAGAGGCACTAAGTCTCCAGTCAGTATCAGTAGATTATTGATGAATGTCTGGTATCAGATCATCTTTGGTTACCCACTTTGTTGCTGTCACTCCTGGTTTTGCCACCAAAAGAGCTGGTTCTGCTGGCATGGTTGGTGGGAATCTTCCAAGATAACCCAGCAAACTGAAATGGTCGTTGCATTTACAATTCAGAACCCAAGCTATCCACTAAATAACTCTTTGACTTTAGGAAAAATTCAATCATCTATTCCAGCCACTTATTCTTATTTAGGTGAGGCAGGTCTCGTCAATTTAATCAGACCCTCCTTGTCTGGTGTGATTATACATATATATACATATGTACATGTTAGGGAGGGATCCAGCCATAGAAACTGATTCAAAGCAGACATATGTATGTATGTAGGTACACATCATCATCATTTAACGTCCATTTCCCATGCTGGCACAGGGGTTAGACAATTTGACAGGAGCTGGAAAGGCTGTGGATGCACAAGGCTCCATTGTCTGTTTTGGGAAGGTTATTACAGCTGGATGCCCTCCCTAACACCAACCAGTGCTTTTTTCTTGGCACCATATATGAGGTGATATCAAAAGGCTCCTGGACTAGTTATATTTTGTAAAAAATGACTTATTTACCTAAGTTTTTACATCATCTCCTTCAAAATAGTCACTTTGTGCAGCAATACACTGGTCCTAGCGTTCTTGCCACTTTTGGAATCTGGCCTTGAAGTCGTTTTCCGTAAGTGAGTCAAGGACCTTCTGCGATTTGTTCTGGATCTTGACAACTGTGTTAAAATGGCAAGCTTTGAGCTGTATCTTTATTTTGGGGAAGACATTGCAGTCCACAGGTGCTAAATCTGGTGAATATGGCAGGTGCAGAAGCGATACTATATTTTTGGCGAGAAACTCATGAGTGAGGAAAGCTCGTGACAGGGGTGCATTGTCATTGTGAAGAATCTAATTCTTTGCTCTCCACAGATCCGGTAGCTTTTGCTGAATATCCTCCCTCAAATGCTTCAAAACGTCACAGTAGAACTCTCAGTAGTCTGGCCCTGGGGGACGAATTCTCTGCACAATACCACGTTTCTGGGGTGGACGCTCGTGGCAGGTTTTCCAGATTGCTCATCGCCTTCCTGGGATATTCTTCTGCTTTTGAAGCATCTGTGCCACTTGACCCATTGCCTCGTTGCCGTAAGCTTGCCAAAGCATGCTCAGTGTCTCTGTCTATGACAAAATTGCAGATCACAACATGCAATTGATCACAAAAACATAAATTTCACAACTTGCAAAGTAAGCACAGTGATTTCATTTGACACACTGCCTTATGAAGGTCACTGCTAGCTCTTACTCCAGATGCAACTGTTTGCTGCCATCTGTTGGCATGCTACAGAACTATTCCAGGAACTTTTAGATACCACTTTGTGTGTGTATGTATGTATGTATATATATATATATATATGTGTTATTTCTTTACTACCCACAAGGGGCTACACACAGAGGGGACAAACAAGGACAGACAAACGGATTAAGTCGATTACATCGACCCCAGTGCGTAACTGGTACTTATTTAATCGACCCCGAAAGGATGAAAGGCAAAGTTGACCTCGGCGGAATTTAAACTCAGAACGTAGCGGCAGACGAAATACCGCTAAGCATTTCGCCCGGCATGCTAACGTTTCTGCCAGCTCGCCGCCGTATGTATATATATATATGTGTGTGTGTGTGTGTGTGTGTGTGTGTATAGGTGTTTCTGTGTGTTTTTGTGTATAAGGTATTTTCAAACATCTAAATAGGATCAATCTTACCTGATTTTGTGCACATTTTAACTAAGTGGACCAACTGGTATTGAACTAAACCGTCTAATAATGAGTGACAAACACTACAGACTGCATTGATTTATGGAGATGATATATTAAACTAACCTGATTTGTAGACCAGATTTGCAATGTGACTTTTCTTCTAATGCTTATTAATTCTTTTCTAGTTACTTATGCACCATATTCGAGATTGCTTACCAGAATTGAAAACCAGGGTTAATGTCCTAATTGCTCAGTTCCAGAGTTTATTGAATTCATTCGGAGAACCAGTGGAAGATAAAGTAAGGACACGGAATTCTTTATGAAAATATCGCTTCATTCAATATCTCTATCATTTCTTTTACTTGTTTCACTTGTTGGATTGCAGCCATGCTGGAGCACAGCCTTGTAGGGTTTTAGTGGAAGGGATTGCCCCCCCCCCCCCACCACTCCAATACTTCATTTTAAAATCTGGTACATATTTCTGTTGGTCTCTTTTGCTGAATCACTAATATATGGGGACATAAACAAACCAGTACCAGTTGTCAAGTGGTGTGGTGGGGACACACTGTATATGCATATACATGACAAGCTTCCACACAGTTTCTATCAAATTCACTCACAAGACATTGGTGGCATGGGGGCTATAGGTAGAAGACGCTTAGATTAAATAAAAGGCTAAGCAGCTAATTGTAGTTGATGTAATTGACTATTTCCTCCACATAAACTTTGTCCTTGTACACCATCATTCATTTATCATCCTGGCATGGGTTGGATGGTTTGACAAGAGCTGGTGAACCAGAAGACTGCAATTAACTCTCAATGTCTGCTTTGATGCAGTTTTTACGGCTGGATGTTCTCCCTAACACCAACCATTTTACAGAATGTACTAAATGCTTTTGGCACTGGCACTAGTGAGGTGATGAAGTATCTTGCAAGACGAGACCCTTCAACTGAAGGATGTGTAGTTAGAAATCATTATTTTTAAGATTGTGTATGTATTGTTATTTTTAATTATTCCTCATCATTTAACGTCCGTTTTTCCATGCTGGCATGGGTTGGACGGTTTGACAGAAACCAACAAGTTGCAGGACTGCGTCAAGCTCCAGTGTTGTCTTTGGCATAAGTGGATGCCCTTCCTAACACCAACTACTTTACAGTGTGTACTGGGTGCTTTTTTCGTGTCACCGACACTAGTGAAGTCGTCATGTAGCCTGCAAGATATAAAAAGGAAAGGGAAAGAACTTCTACGACTAAGTGGAATTATTTGGGAGGAGAAAGTGGAGCGGGGTAGCTTGGGGTAGCTTTGTACTAGGTGTTGAAAGGCTAAAGTATGAATTAAAGTCAGATAGTATTTTTACCTCTATTTCATATGTATGTATGTCTATATGTAATCGTACATATCTATGTTTATGAAGCATTTTCTGTCTTCAAATACGTTTTGTTGATCATTTTAGGGCCAATTACTACTGCAAATCATCACCAGGTTTGCTTCTGCTTATTGTAATACAATTGAAGGGACAGCTAAAAATATTGAAACCACAGAATTGTAAGTTGGATTTTTGAAAAGAAAAAAAATGTCTTATAGAAAATATATCGTGTTTATATTTGCAAGATGTTAATCCATGCTCAGCTGTGTTCACCACTTGCTGCATTTCCCTCTAACTCCATTTCTGTCCATGTGCTACTCTCCATCACATTTCTATGAACTTCTTACCAACTCATACCGCTTCTCTTATATTCATCTTCTTGTGGCTTGAGGTTGTGCTCTGACGCACCTTCACCCTATCTTTATTTTCCAACTGGGATAATCATATATCTTTCTAGAGTATGACTCCTGTTCCTCTCTCTTTTACTCTTTTACTTGTTTCAGTCATTTGACTGCGGCCATGCTGGAGCACCGCCTTTAGTCGAGAAAATCGACCCCAGGACTTATTCTTTGGAAGCCTAGTACTTATACTATCGGTCTCTTTTGCCAAACCGCTAAGTTACGGGGACGTAAACACACCTGCATCGGTTGTCAAGCGATGGTGGGTGGGGGGGGGGGACAAACACACACACATATACATACACACACACACACACACACACACATATATATATATATATATATATATATATATATATACATGCACACATATATACGACGGGCTTCTTTCAGTTTCCATCTACCAAATCCACTCACAAGGCTTTGGTCGACCCGAGGCTATAGTAGAAGACACTTGCCCAAGGTGCCACGCAGTGGGACTGAACCCAGGACCATGTGGTTGGTAAGCAAGCTACTTACCACACAGCCACTCCTGCGCCTCTGTCTATCATACTTCAACCTCTCTACACCTGGCATAGAGCTGCTACCTCCGTTAACCCAGGTTAACCCTATCGAAATTTTGAAGATAGTTATAGAAATAGGGATAATGAACATACAGATGCACCCAGTTAACCTTTATTGCAGTAACTAAACCAAATACAATGGTTAAATACATACAAGTACTATTTTGCTTTCAGTTAACCTTTATTGCAGTAGATAAACGAAATACAAAATGTCCTCAAACGAGGACAGTGTGTTAAAATGGGTTAATACTACTCTCCACCCAGTTGAGCAGGACCTTGTCTTGTGAGTTACTTGGTAACTTCTCATTTAAAACAAAACATCCAAGTACTCTTTATAAAGTGGTTAGCATTAGGAGGGGCGTCCAACAGTAGAAACCATACTAAAGTAGGCTTGGAGTTTGCAGCAGTCCTCTAGCTCACCTCGTATTGAACCATCCATTCTAGTGTAAAAAAACATACAGTAAATGGTGATGATGATGATGATAGTTTCTCTTCGAACCTTATTGTAGTTGGAATCTTATCATCATCATTTAATGTCCAGTTTTCCACACTGGCATAGGTCGGATGGTTTGGCCAGAGCTGGCAGGCCAGGGAGCTGCACCAGATTCCAGTCTGATTTGACATGGTTTCTATGACTGGATATCCTTCCTAACACTAACCACATTAAAGTGTGCTGAGTGCTTTTTATGTGACACCAGCACAGGTCTCTTGCAGGCCAATATTCTTCACCAGGAGATGCAGTCTTAATACTTCTGCCGTGGAGGACGGGTCTTTTTGAGTACAGCAAGGCGCCTTTCAAATTTATATTACCTTTATCAAATCATTTTCAAAGTAAGAGATGTGAACTATCTTACATGATTTCTGTCTGTAAGTCCTAACCTCTGTTAAAAGATGATCTGGGAACAAGAGGTCTTATATTATCAGTGTGACGATTAGACGCAGCTGTCATGCTAAGGGAAGTAACTCAGTAGTGTGGTTGATGGTGCTGGCTGTGACAACATTGAGGGTGATAATGGTAAATATTGAGAGATGAAAGTATTGTGTTGGTTAAAGATACAAGGTAAAAAAAAAAAAAACTAAAACGAAACTAATGACTCAACATAGATGTATAATCATGTATAATGGTGTGGAGCGTTCGCGCACACACACACACGCTGTATTTTTTAACATATGCAAGTTTTTTTTGTTGTATTAATAACAATTGGTCGTATATGAGGTGGTATCAAAACATTCTTGGACTAGTTCTGTAGCCAACGGATGGCAGTACACAGTTGCATGTACAGTGAGAGCTAGCAGTGATTTTCACGAGGCAGTGTGCTGAGTTATGTCACGGTGTTTACTTCAGGCATTGTGAAATTTGTGTTTTTGTGATCACGTGTATGCTGTTGGCTCCAACTTCCTATCTATGACAAAAATGGCAGACAAGAGCCAATCTAAAATTCTGTATTAAACTTGGGAAGTCTGCTACAGAAAGATTGAGCATGCTTCAGCAAGCTTATGACAACCAGGTGATGGATCGATCATACACAACGTTTCAAGTGGCATGGTCTCACAATGGCTCCACAGCTCAGTGAAGAGCATGCTTGTCCTTTTTTTTTTTTTCAGCATCCGTGGTATTGTGCATAGAGAATTCGTCTCCCCAGGGTTAGACCATTAGTCAAGAGTTCATCTGCAATGTTTTGAAGCATTTGAGGGAGGACATTCGGTTAATGGTGACCAGATCTGTGGGGCACAGTGAGTTGGATTCTTCGCGACATTTGCACTCGGTCACTAAACTTGCCTCATGTAGGAGTTTCTCACCAAAAACAACATAATATCGCTTCTGCATCCACCCTATTCACCAGATTTAGCATCTGCTGAATTCCGTCTCTTCCTCAAGATGAAAATGCAGCTCAAAGGATGCTGTTTTAACAAGATCAAGAGCGAATCGCAGAAGGTCCTTGACTCACAGAGAACAACTTCCAGGATACATTCCAAATGTGGCATGACACTGGGACCAATGTATTGCTGTGCAAGGTGACTATTTCAAAAGAGATGATGTTAAAACTTAGGTAATTAAGTTATTTTTTATTAAATGTAATTAGTCTGGGAACTTTTTGATGCCACCCTGTAAACTACTCTCTGCATGATATGCATATACAAGATCATTTAACTTTTAATGTATCTGCATTTTATTTGTTTGCCAGAAATTTTCTCTTCAAGTTAAGAATGCACGTTAGAAATGCATGCACATTATATACTGCAAAATATTGTGTGCACGTGTGTGTGTGTAAATACTTCCATGTATGTCTTCATTGTTGAGTTTCTGTTTCTATGCTGGCATGGGTTGGACGTTATGACAGGATCCAATGAGCCATGAAGTTGACAACAGGGAAGTAAGAGAGAAGTAGCTTGAGGAGGAGGAGGAGGAGGAGGGGACAAGCAGCAACACAGGAGGTGTGGATAGCAGCAGTATCAAAATAGGAGAGGTGTTAAAGATGAGGTGTGGTGGGCCTAAGATGTAGCTCACTGGGGAGGGAGATATAACTGGAGGTACAGGAATGGGAGTGGTCAGTAGTAAATAGTATGGGAAGAGATGACATTGGGAATGAGGCATGGGGTTTAAAAGGAAGTGGTTTCAGATGGAGGAGGAGGAGGTGACTGGTAGTGTAAAAGGGGTGGCAATGAAATGTGTGTTGATTCTGTTCTGAAATTATTGCAGCAGCTGAGAAGTGCCATAGGTAGAAGAGGGATGAAGGAATGGATGTTAGGAAGATGAGGTATGGGGGAATGCTTTATATGGGCAGATTAGGTGCAGGACCCAGTATATACAAGCATAAGCATATTACTATTAGGATTTCATTTTTGCTGTGATGGACTGATTTTGAGCTGAGTGTGTCGCCAAACGTCTCAATGCTTTGTCATCTTCTGTGTGAGGGTCAACATCTTGAGATCAGCTTTCACATCTTCCTGGATTCCTCTCTTTCACAACTTCCATCTGCTTTAAGTGATTGGGACTTCTCTCCTAAGACTACACATTCAGTGCTACCAAGTTGGACCCTTGCAAGCATGGGAAAGTGGATGTTAAATGATGATGATAGACAGGGTGTGAGGAGTATTTGAGGATGCTTGATTATCAGTGTATTGATCCCAAAATTTTACCATCCATCACCATCATAATAAAAAAAACTGCTTGCTTTTGTTCTCTCTCTCTCTCTCTCTCTCTCTCTCATTTAACCGCTTATTTCATTTGCAGATGTGGTGGTGCAAGGATTTGTTATATTTTCCATGAGACCTTTGGTCGCACTTTAGAATCAGTTGACCCTCTTGGTGGTCTTACCACACTGGATGTACTCACTGCCATTAGGAATGCCACTGTAAGTACATAACTCTTTTGTTTCTTTAAATAGCAAACAACAGCCAAAACAGCATTAGCTATCATTAAACTGAAACCATTTGAGTAACTTGGGCTATTGTGATAGCTTTTCATCATCATTACTTTTAACATTAATTTTCCATGCTGGCATGGATTGGATGATCCAACAGGAGCTGGTGAGTCAGGGCACTGCACCAAGTACCAATGTCTGCCCTGGCATGGTTTCTATAGTTGGATGCCCTTCTTAACATCAACCAATTTACGGTGTGTACAGGGTGCTTTTTATGTGGCACCAGCTCCAGTGAGGTCACCTAGTAACTCCTAAAACAAAACCCCTTAATAAGGGAATGTAGTATTGAGGGAGGTGGCTTTATGCCAGATGATGAGTCTAAGCAAAAATATAGTACCGAGGACTTACTACTCCCACTACTCCTGCTCTTGAAGATTTCGCTGGATGGGGTACCAGTCCATCACAAGTACCCAACTGGTATTATTACTCACTTCCAGTTAGGTGGACTGAAGAAGTGCAAAAGGAACTGCTCTGCTCAAGGACATGAAGCCTTCCTGTCAGGAAACTGAACCCACAAGTCACAACCATGAGCACAATACCTTAACGACTGGGCTAAGTGGATTATGGAGGGGGTTCCTTGAGGTATATAATATATCGTCATTTAATGTCTGTTTTCAGTGCTGGCATGGGTTGGGTGGTTTGACCAGAACTGCCAAGCTCCAGTTTGATTTTAGTTTGGTTTCTATAACTGGATGCCCTTCCTAATGCCAGCCACTTTACAGAGTGTGCTAGGTTTTTTTGTATGGCACTGCACAAGTGCTTTTACATGGAACTGGCACAAGTGCTTTTTATGTGGCACCAGCACATGACTCTTGCAGACCAACCCTGTTCACCAAGAGGACTGGCCTTTACACTTTTGCTGTAGAGTACGGGTCTTCTTGAGTATAGCTAAGGCACCAGGCATATCTCATCTGGAAGGTTCAGCACCCTGAGGTTGGCCTTCAGTACTTCAAGGATATATGAATATATTTCAAGGATTCTCCAAGAATAAAAAGGTGGGGAAATACTAGTGTAGAGCATATAACTTTACAATAGAACAAAATTTCAAACAATAAATAGAACTTTAAAACCTTAATACATATAAGTGGGGTACATGTATATATTCCATCGTTTTTAAATTACAGTCAATTGATTCTGTTTTAATATTGCTCATTTTGCCAAAGGTTTATTGCTTTATATGTGATGCTAATTTCATCAAACACTCTATTTTCTTTTTGTACTTTCTTACAATGGATTTTTTTGTTTGTTAAAGAAACTAATTTTATAACCTTTCCTGTCACTGACCATGCAATAAGGAAGGAAATAAGATGTAGAATCCTCTTTTATGGTAGTCAAATACACTGAATTATGCCCCTTAATCAACAGATTTGATCTCAATCTTGCAGCTGCTGTTCTTTTTAGCTCTGGTTGATAAGACCTAGGAGCAAATGAATTCTAGCTTCTTTGTGGTTTTTCAAATAGGGCACCGTTTTCTTTAGCAGGATGTGTGATAAATTTAAAGCTTTATAAAATTTATACTAATGCTTTAGCATCTTGTAAAGTGTTTTTAATTATAAATTTGCTATGGTATTTTTGATTCTTTAAGTGGGTTTAGTCGTTTGTCCGTGACCATGCTGGAGCACCACCTTAAAGGGTTTTTTTTTTTTTAGTTGGAGAAATTGATCCCAGGACATATTCCTTGTACGTCTAGTACTTATTCTATAAGTCTCTTTTGCCGAACTGCTAAGTTACATGGATTGTAAACACCGTAACTTAGCGGTTCGACAAAAGTGACCAATAAAATAAGTATCAGGCTTACAAAGAATAAGACCTGGAGTCGATTTGCTCGACCAAAGGTGGTGCACTAGCATGGCCGCAGTCAAATGACTGAAACATGTAAAAGAGAGTAAAAGATTTATATTACATCTCTATTGTAATGTGATATAGTTTCATTTATACTTGTAATTCTTAACTACAATTCAATGGAGTAGCAGTTATAAATAGTTTCAGTTTTATAAAGTTTCACTTATTCTCTAACTGCGTATAAATCGTTGGTTGTAATACTAGAAGTGGGTTGTTTTTCGAACATGCATAGGCACATTTTTTAAATATTTCTAGATTAAGAAAGTGAAATTTCAGAATAATGATGAAAGTGAAAAGCTTTAATAAAATAAAACTGCGTATGCATTGGGGAATTGAAACTGATTTATGAATACAAACTAACCATTCAACAAGCTGACACCATAATGCACTGTTGTGGTGCTGATGCCATGTATTAGACCCATCCTGGAATAACGATTCTGCAGGAGTGTCCCTGTGGTAAGAATTTTGCTAGGCACAGGAACGGTTGTGTGGTAAGAAACTTGCTTCCCAACCACATGGCTCCAGGTTCAGCCCCATTGTGTGGAACCTTGGGCAAGTGCCCTTGACTATAGCCTCGGGCTGACCAAAGCATTGTGAGTGGATTTGGTAGACGGAAGCTGAAAGAAGCCCACCACACACACACACACACACACACACACACACACACACACACACGTATTCGTATTTGTGTCTGTGTTTGTCCCTCCACCATTGCTTGACAACTGATGTTTGTGTGTTTATGTCTCCGTCACTTATCGGTTCGGCAAAAAAGAGACTGAGGAAATAATTACTAGGCTTGTGAAGAATAAGTCCTGGGGGCGATTTGTTCGACTAAAGGTGGTGCTCCAGCATGGCCACAGTCAAATGACTGAACCAAGTAAAAGAATGAAAGAATAGATAATTTTATTGCAATATCAGGAGGAAAGACACAGAAAAGAGAAAATAAAATGTCTACATTTTAATCAGGAATAGGGAATCCAACTTGGTCTGTGTGTGTGTGTGTATTGATACAAGCATGTCTGAGTGGTTAAGAAGCTTTCTTTGCAACTATGTGAGTTTGTGTTCAATCCCCCTGTGTGGTACCCATGTGTCTTCTACTTCAGCTCCAGACTGACCAATGCCTTGTAAGTGAATTTCGTAAATGGAAACTGTAGATGCTTGTGGTATGTGTGTTTGTCCTCCTCACTGTTCAATAACTGGTGTTGGTTTGTTTACATCCCTGTAACTTAGCTGTTTGGAAAAGGAGACCAATGGAATAAGTCCCAGACTCTAAAAAATGAAAGTACTGGGTTGGTTTGTTGGACTAAAACCCTCCAAGGTAGTGCCCTAGCTTGGCTGTAGTTCAATGACTGAACTGTAAAAGATATATCATCATCATCATAATATAATCATTTAACATCTGTTTTCCATGTTGGCATGGGCTGGACTAGTCATGGGTGTGTAGTAAGAAGCTTACTTCCCAATCACATGGTTTTGGGTTCAGTCCCACTGTGTGGCACATTCGGCAAGTGCTTCTACTATAGCTTTGGGCTGACCAAAGCCTTGCGAATGGATTTGGTAGATAGAAACTGAAAGAAGCCCGTTGTGTGTGTGTGTGTGTGTGTGTGTGTGTGTATATATATATATATATATATATATTTATATGTGTGTGTGGGTGTTTGTGTGTCTGTTTGTCCCCCCAACATCGCTTGACAACCGATGCTGGTATGTTTACGTCCCTGTAACTTAGCGGTTCGGCAAAAGTGACCGATAGAATAAGTACTAGGCTTACAAAGAATAAGTCCTGGGGCCGATTTGCTCGACTAAAAGGCGCTGCTCCAGCATGGCCGCAGTCAAATGACTGAAACAAGTAAAAGAGTGTACTACATTGGATGCAGAAACAACTGTTAGATGAGATGCAGTTTATTTGCATTGAATTAATAAATAATAATTGATGTCAGTCAATTGTTGTTCATCAATATTTCTCCATTTTCTGTTTTCTTTAAATAAATAAATATATATATATATTAACAGTTTGATGTGAAATTTCAGAATAATGATAAAACTGAAAGCTTTTAACAAAATGAAACTGCATGTACAAAATGAAACTGTATGTCGAGGAATTCCTCTTTGGAAGGTTTATTCCAATTTCAGTTTTTAGAATTATTCCATTTTCCTTTTTCTCCACCAGAAGTTCAATATATGGAACCATTCCAATTCCATGAAATTCAAATTGAACATGCGTTCTGATATGTCTGCATAGTTAAGAAGTGTCTTCTGTTATTTCCTAGTTCCAGATTTGATTGTTCTGTGTAGGATTGGGTGTTTTCTACCATAAGTTTGGGTTGATTGGTAACCTGTAAGTGGAATTTGGTAAAGAGGACCTGTGTGGAAGCCTGTTTTTTTGTCTGCAACCATGCTGGTACCACCTCGAATTTTAGTTGAACGAATCAACCCCAGTACTTGTTTGTTTTTCCTTTTCTTTGTAAGTCTGGTACTTTATTCTGCTGGTCTCTTTTGTTGAACCACTAAGTTACAGGGATAGAAACACACCACTTGTCAGGCAGTGGTGGGGAACAAAAACACTCAGACACACACACATGCGACAGACTACTTTCAGTTTCTGTCAATCCAATTCATTTACAAAACTTTGGTTGACTTGAGGTTCTAGTAGAAGACACTTGTCCAAGTTACCTATGACTGTATCTTTTGTCAATACTTACATTTTCAAGAGAATATAAAGTGTTTGAAGCTTATGGAACAAAGTCCCTTGCAATATTTGTTCTGCTCTGAGTTATAAACATTCTCTTGTTTCACTCTCAAAAGCTGGGTAAAGTAGTCCTTTATCCATTGAAGACCTGTTCCCAAATATGAAGTACCACAGATAAAATAATATAATACTCTTATTGTATACAGTGCTCAAGTGCACAACTCATCAGAGTTAAGATGGATGCCAGCTCGTCATCTTAAATAATACTTCAACTTACGATGAAAGTAAACAAAGTTTGTTTTAGAAGCGTTGAGATATATTAAAAGATACAGAAATAAATTTTTTTTAATTCTCAAACGCGTGATAATGCTAATAAATAGTGTGATCAGGATAAATTATACATTGCAGAAAAATACGTTACTGGCCAGCCATGAGACTCGAACTCACAAGCACTAGTTACAAAACACCAGCATCAGCCACAAGGATGTGGGTTTGAGTCTCATGAAACTGCATGATAACGCTATTTATTAGCATTATCTGTATCTTGTAATTATAATAATGCTCTCTCTTTTACTCTTTTACTTGTTTCAGTCATTTGACTGCGGCCATGCTGGAGCACTGCCTTTAGTCGAGCAAATCGACCCCAGGACTTATTCTTTGTAAGCCTAGTACTTATTCTATTGGTCTCTTTTGTCGAACCGCTAAGTTACGGGGACATAAACACACCAGCATTGGTTGTCAAGCGATGTTGTGGGGACAGACTCTCACACACACACACACACACACACACACACATATATACATATATATATATATATATATATATATATATATATATATATATATATACACACATACATACATACATATATACGATGAGCTTCTTTCAGTTTCCATCTACCAAATCCACTCACAAGGCTTTGGTCAGCCTGCGGCTATAGTAGAAGACACTTGCCCAAGGTGCCACGCAGTGGGACTGAACCCAGAACCATGTGGCTGGCAAGCAAGCTACCTACCACACAGCCACTTCTGCGCCTATAATAAAATAAACATGAGAAGATTTTGCTGAAAGTTAAACAAAAAAAAACTATCAATGAATGACATGCCGTCATCAGGGATTCAGTCATATGGAGCAAACAAAAACAACAAAAATGCTCAATGGAAAGAGAGGGAAAAGGAAAGGAAGAGCAAAATAGTACCACAGGTGTGGCCCACTATCACAAGTCAAAAGATCATCGACACACTGAGTGTATCCAGCATCCGGAAAACTCCAAGGAGAGACAAGGTCCCCAACTTCTGGTTGAAACACCTTACCAGCATCACATAGCGGCAACATCTAATTTATTAATAAGCAAGCCAGAATGAACACTAAACTGGATATTGAAGGACAAACCACCCTAATTCCCAAAAACAAAGACACCGTACAACCACAAAAGTATAGGTCAATAACATGCCTATCAACATCATACAAAACTCTCACATCAGTCATCTTATAACTGGCGTATAATACATCTGGAAAACATTTTACCAGAAAAACAAAGGGGTTGCTGGAGAGGGATGTACGGTTGTGTGGAGCAACTTCTGGTAAATTGAGCCATTATAGAGAACTGTAAGAAGAGAACAACAAGTCTGAACATAACTTGGATTTATTACCAGAAAACATTTGCCAGTGTTCCATACTCCTGGATATTGGAGTCTCTCCACATAGCTTCAGTGCTACTAAGATATATCAACCATGCAATGACAAACTGGGAAACCTGTGCAAGACGCAATCAAATCAATGATACAACCTAAACGAAACAATTCACAAACACAAAATGCACTCAGATGCTGGAGTGGCTGTGTGGTAAGTAGCTTGCTTACCAACCACATGGTTCTGGGCTCAGTCCTACTGCGTGTCAGCTTGGGCAAGTGTCTTCTACTGTAGCCTTGGGCCAATCAAACCCTTGTGAGTAGATTTGGTAGACGGAAACTGAAAGAAGCCCATCGTATGTATGTGTGTGTGTGTGTTTGTGTGTGTATACATATATGTGTGTGTATACATATATCTGTGTGTATGTGTTTGTTCCCCCACCATCGCTTGACAACCGATGTTGGTGTGTTTTTTGTCCCCGTAACTTAGAGGTTCAGCAAAAGAGACCGATAAGATAAGTACTAAGCTTACAAAAAATAACTCCTGGGTTTGATTTGTTAGACTAAAGGTGGTGCTCCAGCATGGCCGCAGTCAAGTGACTGAAACAAGTAAAATAGTAAAAAGAGTATATAGCAAATAACCAATGAAATAAATTATCACCCACAGACTGGATACTTAAAGCATTACACACACAACACAATCCCTAATACAACAAAAGACTGCACTGCACCTCGTAATAATAATAATAATAAAAAAAAAAGAAATTGATGTAATACAATATCAGGAATTGTTTGCACACTCCCAACAGTAAAAGAGAAGCTCACACAATGCTGCTCACACACACACCCCAGCAACACGGAGGTGGAGCAAGTGATGTATGAATTTACCTGAAACTAATGAAATGCTTAATAATAATAATAATAATAATAATAATAATAAAGTGAAAAAACATCCCAGGCCCTATCAAATGTTTGTTAATGCTAAATCTTCCATTTTTTATTTTGATAGGGACCCAGGCCCTATCAAATGTTTGTTATTGCTAAATCTTCCATTTTTTATTTTGATAGGGACCCAGGCCCTATCAAATGTTTGTTATTGCTAAATCTTCCATTCTTTGTTTTGATAGGGACCCAGGCCATCTTTATTTGTTCCTGAAATCTCATTTGAATTGTTAGTGAAACGGCAAATTCGTAGACTGGAAGAGCCAAGTTTACGCTGTGTGGAACTTGTTCATGAGGAGATGCAAAGAATCATTCAACATTGTGGAACACAGGTCAGAGATTGATATTTAATTATTGCTTATTGAAATGCTTTTCTTTTGGTTGAGTTGAAATGTAACTTGTTGAATATTTAGTTAGAGGATAAATTAGGAGTCGAGATGAGATGGTTGGACACAGCTCTTTGGATGCTGATGATATGGCCCAGCTGATTGGACATTCAGCCTATTTTGCTGATTATACTTTTTGGTACTGGAAGCAAAAACACACACATACAAAAATATAAACACACTGATAGACAGATAGAAGGTGAGAGAGAGAGAGACATTAGACATTCAAACATATCTAAAATGCTCATATACACAGTGAAACACACACACACATACAAGTGCCAGAAGGCGACGCTGGGCACAGGTGCCATCACGATTTCGCTTGCCCCAACAGGTCTTCGCAAGCTGAGTTTCGTGTCCAATGAAGGAGACGACGTTGGCATGAGTGCCAGTCGTCAAATTTAGTTTGATTTCGATTCACTTGCCTCAACAGGTCTTCGCAAGCGGAGTTTAGTGTCCAATGAAGGAAAGGTACGCATAAGTGGGCTGGCTACACCCCTGGCAGAGGCCTTGGATTTAGGTCTTAACTTGGCTTGCCGGGTCTTCTCACGCACAGCATATTTCCAAAGGTCTCAGCCAGAAGTCATCGTCTCGGTGAGGCCCAATGTTCGAAGGTCTTGCCTCACCACCTCATCCCAGGTCTTCCTGGGCCTACCTCTTCCATAGGTTCCCTCCACTGCTAGGGTGTGGAACTTTTTCACACAGCTATCCTCGTCCAATCTCACCACATGACCATACCAACGCAATCGGCTCTCTTGCACACCACAACTGATGCTTCTTAGGTTCAACTTTTCTCTCAAGGTACTTACTCTGTCTAGTAATACATTGTTATATTGTTTGTCATTATACATTGTTATATTGTTTGTCATTATACATTGTTATAGTGTTTGTACACAATAGGGCGATCACTGAGCTGATTTTGATGCATCCACTATTTAAGTACTTGGTTCTCTTGAATCCAGGAAATGTTATACCATCATTTAACATTCGTTTCCCAGGAACTGCCATGGCTGGGAAGACACCAAGCTCCATTGTCTGTTTTGACTCGCTTTCTACAAATGTATGACTTTCCTAATGCCAACCACTTTCCAGAGTGTACTGGGTGCTTTTTACGTGGCATCAGCACCAGTGTTTTTTAAACACACACACACACACACGCACACGCACACGCGCTTATTTCAGTTCCTGTTTTCTAAATCTACCCACATGGCTTTGATCTACCTGACGCTTTAGAAGATATTTGCATAAGCTGCGGTGAATAAACTCTATCAATCTGAGATTTTTCATTTGAATATTTCTTTCTTCTTTCCAGCAAGAAATGCTGCGGTTTCCTAAATTGCATGAAAGAATAGTGGATGTTGTTACATATTTACTTCGGCGCCGTCTACCACCAACCAATGCAATGGTAGGTGAACTTCTTGTTAAAGAGTGATTCTTATTGTATCTGATGTGATGAAAGTCGAATTATCTGGCAGCATCAGTAGGTCTGGAGGAATATGATGGATTGCAAAATGTATTAAGCATTGTAATTAAAGTTAGATTAACAGCATTGTTAATTATAAATATTTAAATGAGACTACTTTTTATAGTGTAAAAAATGTTATTTATATAAAAATGTGTTAATACAAGTAACCTTGTTTATCACCAATCCCAAATAACATATGAGGAGTGTTCATTAATGATTTCCTCTGACCCACTTCCCAGGGACTGGGATAAACGAAACTTGGCATAACTATTAGTCCTTCTCTACATAGCTTTCACCAATGGTGACACACATTGCTTTATGCAACTGTGAAGATCTTGTCTGTAGAAGTCGATAGGTTGTGTCAGGAGCCAAGACTTTATCTCAGAAATAAGTTTATCATCATCCAGAAAGTGCTTCCCCTTCAAAAAATGACTTCTTGGTTGGAAAGAGGTAGAAGTCAGATGGTAAGTGTAAGGAGGATACGGAAGGATTTCATAGCTGCAGGAGTGTGCTTTCATCTGGGCAACATGTGCATTGTGAACTAGGGTGTTGTCTTGGAGGAGGTGGACTCCTTTGGTCAGCATGTCACACCTCTCTGCTTTGATGGCATCTCACGGTTTCTGCAGCAGAGAAGCATGATATGCCCCATTAATTGTGGTGCCCTTTGCCAGAAAATCCATCATCATTATTCCGCGCTGGTCCCAAGAGACTGAGCATCACCTTGCCTGTTGAGGGTTGGACACGAGCCTTCTTTGGCGATGGTGAGTTATGCTTCCATTGCTTCGACTGGACTTTAGTCTCAGGATCATAGTGATGGACCCATGTTTTATCCTGTGTGATAACTCTGCTGAAAAAGTCCTCCTCGTTTTCTTGGTATTTTGCCAAAAGAGCCTGGAAGCTATTGACTCGTTCTTGTTTGTGAGGAATCCATCGTGCAGACAACTTCTTCTTGTGCAAATGGACCCTGCACTGCACTTCTTGGGCTAGTTACCGAATAGATATGTGGCAATTCTCCAAAATGGTGGATTCCACTTTGTGGATGGTGACGTCATCAATGGCAGAATGTGGTCGTGCAGGAATAGGAACAGTTTCCATCGATGTCAGACCACATTTCAACTGGCGATGCCAGTGCTTCGCTACGTCATATGATGGTGCATCATCACCATAAACTACTTTCAGCTCATCAAAAGTCTCTTTTGGTGTACAACCTTTCAAGTATAAGAACCTGATCACTGATCTGCTTTCGACTGCCTCCATTGTAACACCTTAGTCCACTTCAGCAGCCATAAAAGACAAACGAATACTAGTGGAAAGCTGCAATTTACAATGGGACATGTAGACATGTATGATTATACCTGTACAAGTTCCATTTCCTGCAATAACTGGAAGCGTATCAGGTGAAATCTTTAATGACCACCCTCATAGTATGCTCAATTGGGTATAGTGTTATGTTTATCATGTATTGGTTTGTAATGACAGGTTGGCAATCAAAGATTCTTCTACTGCAAAAATTCCTCCCAGTGACCACCTAGAATGCTCAGCTACCCAGAATGCACAGCTACCCCGAATGCATGGGCTGTTGCTTGTATTTACATGACCATGCTGTGAGTCTGTGTATGCTTTATATGGGTTTATGTACTTGTATCCATCAACATGGGACCAGTGGAAAAAAAAATATGAAGGCGCTTAATCCTAACAAACAACGCAAACAAATGTATTTTCTATGAGCAAGAAAATATGTGGTTGTGGAACCTTTGCTGCTGCGGCCTGTGAGTTTGGTGCCAATGAATCTACCATTTACAAAGTACAAGCAGATGATAGGTTTATGGCTGTGTTTTAGGAACCATGCTCCCGTGATAAATGAGGAGAGATGTACATGCTTGTCCAAGTAGTAGCCATATATTTAATTATTTTTTTCTATGCTTGATTGAACTGCTTCTCTTCATAACACAAACTCATTACATTTTATGCTTTTTATTGATACAGACTATCACAAATTTCTTTGGACTCTTCTTATTCATTTTTTCTCCCTTTCCCCATTAACCAACATAAAATGAAATTATTCACTTGTCGTTTATGCTTTTCTTTTCATTTTCCAGGTAGAAAACCTTGTTGCTGTCGAGCTTGCTTACATCAACACTAAACATCCAGATTTCACAGAGGCTAACTTAGTTCACAAGACAGCTGTAGAAGACACTCAGGATAGGCGACTGGTTAAAGAAAGTGGTACTCCAGCTAAGACGGCGCCAATACCTGATGTGACAGAAATTAAAGAAAATAAAGAGCTTAGAGTAAGTGTAAATCAATTTTCCCAGGGTTCCAAATAAGATTTAATTTTTCCCCAGGTATAACAAAGCTAGAATTTTCTATACATTTTCAAATTTTTTTCGCAAATTATATTTCATCAAAAGCAATATACATACATACATACATATACACACACACACACACACACACACACACACACACACACACACACACACACCTGTTTTTTTCCAGCATGTTTGTAGATCCTCTTCCTCAATGTGTTAGTGACTTACATTTCACAAGCAAGAAAATGCCATAATGGTACTTAAAAAGCAGTTTTTGTAATGTTTGGACAAGGGATCAATCTCACTACCCCTGATTGGAACCTGGTCTATTATACAGCAAGTAGCATTCTTCTCCATTAACAATCATAGCAGAGACGATCAAAATTAAGTAAGTGCCTTGCCCTCAGACATAGAAAAAGATGTCATGTGATAGGAACACATGCTCCATAAGACGGCTGTTTGCTAGCTCTCCTGCTGGGCCATTTTTACCACTTTCATAGATGATATTATACGGGGTGCAAGAAATATTTGAAGACCTATTTGGTGATTTTATAACAACTCTAATCTATCAAAAACCAAATGTATTTTATGAAGAATGTGGGCACATATGTTCTTGATAAGCTTTCTTAAAAGGTTATTCTCTGAATCTGCCTTCAGCTTTGATGACATTTCAATGTGGGACAGGAATCAGTGATATGTCTGCACTAAATGAACCTTATTTGTTTTGAAATCCCCTGAACAATGGTGGTCTTCAATCAAGTATGGTATTGTGAAGATGTCTTTTTAACAAAGCTTCAAACATAGTAATCCATGGGATCTGACATATTTGGAAGCCAAAGTTTGGTGTTACGTTATTATAAAGACTGTCTGATATCTGTTCTTGAGTTACGTGAGCTTTGTGAGAAAGTGCTAAGACACATATGGCTTGCTACTGTGTACTTCATCCATCCGGGGCTTAACAATTGTCTACAGTATCTTAGTGTATCCAGCAGCCTTAATTCTAAGACCCTGTATAAAGATGTGTGTTGACATAAAATGACCTTCATTTCTCACCACTGCTAAAACCATTACAGTTGCTGGAAACTTAGTGTGCATCACTCTGAAGACATCAGAAGGGTCTGCAGATAACTATCAATCATTTCTCCTGTTAAACTTTTGGTCTTGGTCAAAGTTTTACTCATCAGAGAGGAACCAAATCCTGCTGTGTTCATGAGGATTTTTAACCTTACTAAGTAGTCACTTAGGTCAAGTAGTTTTCCCATGTCTTTACAGACATGAATTGAGCTCTCCTTAGTAGATACAACTTATATCAAATGTCCTCATGCATCATAATTCTGATAATCTACTCCAATACATGCAATTATGGAATAGATGAGACGACTCATTGTCATGTTTTCCCCAAAGTTTGTCAATACGGATATATTTGTATTAATCATGAGCAAACTGCATCTGCACGATTCTTCGAATGGCACACCAATTAAAAAATAACCTCAAATTATATTTTTAGAAGTGTGGCCCACTTAATGATGAACTAAGTCTCATGCAGTTTGCTTCTCAAAAAGCATTTCCCATGTCAGGCCTTTACGATTTGACTGAGGACTGGCGAGCCAGATGGCTACACCAGGCTCCAGTCTGATCTGGCAGAGTTTCTACAGCTGGATGCCCTTCCTGACGCCAACCACTCTGAGAGTGTAGTGGGTACTTTTACTTGCCACCAGCATGAAGGCCAGTCCAGCGGCACTGGCAACGACCTCGCTCAAATGTTGTTTTTCATGTGCCAGTAAGGCGACGCTCGAATGGTGCTTTTTACAACCCTGGCAACGATCACGCTTGGATGGTGCTGTGAGCGTTCCACTAGCACGGATGCCAGTCCTGCGGTGCTGTCATCGAATTTGATTTCAATTTCACTTGCCTCAACAATGCACTATAATACAAAAAATGGACAATAGTCCATTTTTTGCACTATAGTGCATTGTTGTACCATTCAAAACTTTTTATTCTTTACAAACAATACACAATGCTTCAAGGGAACTACAATACTCTCCTATATATATATATATATTCACGTATATATATATATATATATATATATATATATATTCACGTATATATATACATATACACACACACATATATATATATACACATATATATATTCACGTGTATATATCATCATCATCATCGTTTAACGTACGCTTTCCATGCTAGCATGGGTTGGACGACCTGACTGGTGAAACCGGATGGCAACACCAGGCTCCAATCTAAATTTGGCAGAGTTTCTACAGCTGGATGCCCTTCCTAACGCCAACCACTCAGAGAGTGTAGTAGGTGCTTTTACGTGTCACCTGCACGAAGGCCAGTCAGGCGATACTGGCAACGGCCACGCTCGAAATGGTGTATTTTATGTGCCACCCGCACAAGCCAGTCCAGGGGCACTGGCAACGATCTCGCTTGAAAATCCTATGGAGGCCAGTCAGGCGGTACTGGCAACGGCCACGCTCAAAATGGTGCATCTTATGTGCCACCCGCACAAGTGCCAGTCCAGGGGCACTGGCAACGATCTTACTTGGCTTGCCGGGTCTTCTCACGCACAGCACATTTCCAAAGGTCTCGGTCAGTAGTCATCGCCTCGGTGTGGCCCAATGTACGAAGTTCTTGCCTCACCATCTCAGCCCAGGTCTTCCTGGGCCTACCTCTTCCACGGGTTCCCTCAACTGTTAGGGTATGGCACTTTTTCACGCAGCTATCCTCATCCATTCTCACCACATGTCCATACCAGTGCAATCGTCTCTCTTGCACACCACAACTGATGCTTCTAATGTTCAGCCTTTCTCTCAAGATACTTACACTCTGACGGGTATTCACATTGACATTACACATCCAACGGAGCATACTGGCTTCATTCCTTGCGAGCTTACGTATGTCCTCAGCAGTTACAGCCCATGTTTCACTGCCATGTAGCATGGCTGTTCGTACGCATGCGTCATACAGTCTGCCTTTTACTCTGACTGAGAGTCCCTTTGTCGCCAGCAGGGGTAAGAGCTCTCTAAACTTTGCCCAGGCTATTCTTATTCTAGCAGCTACACTTTCAGCGCACCCACCCCCACTACTAACTTGGTCGCCCAGATAGTGGAAGCTATCGACTACCTCTAGTTTTTCACCCTGGAATGAGATAGAAGTTGTTTCCTGTTTGTTTACAGTCTTTATTGCACCTGAACATCTGCCACAAACAAAAACTAACTTCCTAGTTAAACTGCCTTTGATGTTGCTGCACCTCTTATGTGTCCATAGCTTGCACCGGGTACATCTTATAGAATTACTACCTACTCCTTTTCTACATACTGAGCAGGGCCATCTACCTGAAGGGGTTTGTGTTTTATCTACCTTCCTACTTATTAGGATTTTGGTTTTAGCTAGGTTGACTCTAAGGCCCTTCAATTCTAGACCTTGCTTCCACACCTGAAACTTCTCCTCTAGTTCTGATAGTGACTCCGCAATTAGGGCAAGGTCATCAGCATAGAGGAGCTCCCAGGGGCAACCTGTCTTGAACTCCTCTGTGATTGCCTGGAGGACTATGATAAATAAGAGGGGGCTGAGGACAGAACCTTGGTGGACCCCTACCTCTACCCGGAATTCATTGCTGTACTCATTTCCAACCATCACCTTACTGGCAGCATCTCTGTACATGGCTCGCACAGCTCTCACTAACCATTCTTCTATCCCAAGTTTCCTCATTGACCACCAGATAAGGGATCGGGGAACCCTGTCAAAGGCTTTCTCCATGTCAATGAAGGCCAGGTACAGAGGTTTATCCCTGACTAGGTATTTCTCCTGCAGCTGTCTCACTAGAAATAAGGCATCAGTAGTGCTTTTACCTGGCACGAACCCAAACTGCATCTCATCTAAATTGATTCGCTCCCTAATTAGTTGGGCTATGACCCTCTCTGTAACTTTCATAACCTGATCTAACAGCTTGATGCCTCTGTAATTATTTGTATCTAAAGCGTCACCTTTACCTTTGTAGCAGTTGACTCCTTCGTGTATCACCTGGTTCGTAATACGGGTGAGTAGGCTATAGCCAACACTGCCAGATATTTTGAGCATCTCTGCAGTGATTCCTGATGGGCCGGGGGCTTTCCCGGTCTTCATGCTCTTAATTGCTTTATCTACCCTGGTACTATCAACTCGGATAGCTGGTCCCTCTATTGGGTCGACATAAGGCAGGCTCTCTGCCTCCCATTCATTCTCTTTATTAAGCAATCTATCGTAGTGTCATCTCCAGACCTCTTTCTTTGCATCCTCATTTAGTGCAAGCGTACCATCATCCATGCGAACACATTTCTCTCCTACAACATCACTATTTTCTCTCCTACACTGTCTTGCAACACGAAATACCTCGAGTCTTTGGTCCTCACGGCGCAGAACATTGGCAAATCTTTTCTTATCTGCTTCCCCTCTGGTTACATAAACCTGTCACCTAGCCTCCCTTCTGGCACATTGGTACAATTCCCTGCTACCACCATTCTTCCAGTCCTTCCAAGCCTGTTTCTTTTGTCTAATAGCCCTGTCTACCTCCTTGTTCCACCACCACGTTACTCTGGGTCAAGAGGGGACCTTACACCAGCCACAGATCTGGTCGGTGGCTTTCAACAGGTTGTCCCGCAGAAATCTCCAATTGTCTTCCACGTTGTATGATGCTATATCCCCTTCTATTTCGTTAAATGCTTCAAGTAACTTGTCTCTAAGTCTCTGTCCATTTGCAGGGTCTTTAAGCTTCCACACCCTTCTCCTCCAAGCCGGTCTAATTCTGGGCACCCATTTTGCCTTGATCCCAAAGTCGCTAACTACTAATCTATGTTGTGGGGTACATTATTCGCCAGGGTAGGTTTTGGCATTTATAAGCCGCCCTCTTTCCTTATTTCTGGCGAGGATGTAGTCGATTTGGCTAGAGTGTCTGCCGGAGCGGTAGGTGACTAGGTGACTGGCAGGTTTCCTGAAGTTGGTATTGCAGACCATAAGATCGGTTGCATCACAGAACTCCAGCAGTCTGGTTCCCTCCTCGTTGCGGGAACCGAAGCCATAGCCTCCATGTATGCCATGGAAGCCTCCAGCACGACGTCCGACATGACCATTGAAGTCTCCAGCCACAAAGAGAAGGTCCCTGTCACTCGTCGACGAGGTAGTTTGCAAGAGGGTGTCATAGAATTGGTCTTTCAGACCATCTGGTAGCCCCGGTTGAGGTGCATAGGCTGAGATGACAGTAGCTAATCTATGATGAAGCACTAGTCTAATCTTAAGTACTCTGTCACTTACTCTAACTACCTCGATTACCTTATCCACCCATTTCTCTGCTAGAAGTATTCCTATGGCCCCGACCCCGTCAGTGTTCCCTGCCCAGAAAATCTTGTACCTACACATATATTCATGTATATATATATATATATATATATATATATATATATATATATATATATATATATATATATATACACATACACATACACATCTGCGCTATCTAGTCGATCCTACAACAACTATCTAGCGCAAATGCACATATGTGCAAAACATATATGAGGGTTTTTTTTAAAACAAAGTAAATCATTTTTTTTTAAACAAAGTAAATAAAACTCAAAGTAAATAATTATTTTTTTGTTGAATCTTCTACATCTTACTCTTCAAATGTTTTACGTTGTTCCAGGGTGTATTTTGGTGTCACATATATTTCAGTAATCCCATTGTACGCACTCCAACAATCAGAGTATATAGTTGTCCCTGGTTTGATAAATTTTTTAATAAGTGGTAGAAAAGTTTCAGAAGGACGGTCAGGTACAAAGACTAAAAACCTATTTTTATCCTCTCTATCCCACCCTCCGTTGTATTTGTGCTTGCACATCATAGATTCATCTATTTCTATGATGTGCCCAAGTCCACCAATTTGGTAGGGGTTACGCAAAAGATAATTACTTGTAATGTCCGTCATGTACTGATACCATTGAACAACAGTAGATTTTGAAAGACCGACTTTTTAATGGACTCTTTACCAAAAACAGGTAGTGTATGATTTATTTACTTTGTTAAAATAAATTATTTACTTTGTGTAAAAAAATTATTTCCTTTGTTTAGAAAAAAACCCTCATGCATGTTTTGCGCATGACGCGCACTTGCGCTAGGTAGTCGTAGGACCAATTAGTCACAACTCGCTAGTGCGGATGCACACACCAGGACCACTCTTCTTGAATAGTACCCACATGTGTATATATATGTATATATATATATATATATATATACACACATGTATATGTGTAAACATAAAAGCACCCACTACACTCTCGGAGTGGTTGGCATTAGGAAAGGCATCCAGCTGTTGAAACTCTGCCAGATCAGATTGGAGCCTGGTGCAGCCTTCTGGCTTACCAGTCCTCAGTCAAATTGTCCAGCCCATGCTAGCATGGAAAGCGGACGTTAAACGATGATGATGATGATGACAATGTTCTTGTTAACATAGGCTTAGTCTCATTTTTTCTGTGTTGGTAATTGTGTTGCATTGAAATAAATATGCTTGCAACCTTAATTTCTTTTGGATCTCGACATGATCTACATTTGTATCACATGGGATGGACTTCAGAATAAAAACCATAGAATTCATTATTTACAAATAATTAGATAATTAGTATGTGAATATTTAAATGCTTAAGGTACCATTTGACTGGGATTAGCTGACAATCAAGTGTTTTTTTCTTTGTTTTTTTTTCTTTTTTTTAAAAATGGAGTTGAGAAGTCAGTTATACAGGTTTGTATTGATTACTAGTATCCTTGAAAAAGAATCAGAAATCAATATCTGACTTCTTATAGCATTATTTTAACAATAGAAGCTTTATTGTGTATAATATTCTTATGTATTTATTACTTTGTCCAATGAAATTTTTTATAAGTATTTTTATCATCAAAAATAAGATAAAAATACTCATAAAAAATTTCAAAAATAAGATATAAAAAAATAAAGGCATGAAATTAACTGAAAATTACTGAATATTAATTTATTGTCTATTAAAACAAACGGCAAAATTGGAATTTTTTTTATAATCTCATTTAATATTTTCATAATTCTATTTTCCTGGATATAATCTTAACAGCAGAACTTCAAAGAGAATGTAAAATCAATACATTTCAATTGTCTTTTCTTGTGTACAAAGTCCAACTGTAACTCTTATTATCAGTTTCTCTCTATTTATTTTATTTCTAGTTTTAATCATGTTAATTTCTGAACTAGATCAAGTAACAATGGCCTCTTAAGGCCTCTCAGTAATAGAAGATTATTGCATTGTTCCCCATCTCAACAAATTATTGTTTTTTAAGCTGAACTTTGGTTTTTAAACTAAGGAGATTAATATGTTAACATGAATGGGGAATATAACATGGGTCGTGTATTAGCGTGTGTATATATAAAAAAGAATGAAATAAAGAGACCAGTGGCATAAGTAAATTTATATTATATGTAGAATGTCTTACAGCTGTTTCAGGGAAAATTCAATGTATCTCTTCATAAGGATTATTACATCTGTAATAATTACAGATGTAATAATCCTTATCTTCTACTATTACCGTCTCCGATGAAGGGATACATTGAATTTTCCCTGAAATAGCTGTAAGACATTCTACATATAATATAAATTTACTTATGCCACTGGTCTTTTTATCTCATTCTTTTATATATATATATATATATATATATATATATATATATATATAGCCTCTGAGTGTTAGATGTCTTCAGGCAGGGAAAATTTTGTTTTTATCCCAAACCATATAATAATAATAATAATAATGATAATGGATTCCTTGTAAGATTTTTATCAGATTCCTTTGCTGTTTGTTATGTCTTAGTTTACAGATAATATTTTCTATGCCAGGTTGTAGACTCAGTCAATAAAAAAGTTCAATTTTCTTCTACTGTCCACCCATCCAAGCCATCTCTCCCAAAGGAGGGAAGTTCTGTACCCTTAGTTGATGCTAATTCCTTGGACAAAACTGATGTAAGTGCTCAGCTATCACTTTTCTCTTGGCTGCCACCACCATCACTGCATGCAAGTCTCTGTTGGTTACTGAATAATTCTGTTCCAATTCCCAGCAATGCAACCAAACAAACACAGCTTCTGAATATTAAGCTTCTTTTCATATGCGTGTGTGTGTGTGTGTGTGTGTTTGTTTGTGTGCGTGTGTGCAGTCTGCTTTTATATAACATCCTTTATGGTATTGTTACCTCCACATCTTTAATACCTTGACATTCTCTTGAGTTTCTCTGGTTTTCAATTTTCTGTTTTTATTTAGCAAGGTTTCATGGAGCTGTGCATATCTTTAACTAAACCAGCACTCTGTCAGTTATGATGATGATGGCTTCTGGTGATCCAGTCAATGAAACAACCTGCTTTGTAAAATTAACATGCGAACTCCACAGACACATGTACCCTTAATATAGTTCTCAAGGAGATTCAGCATGACACAAAATGTGACAAGACTGGCCCTTTGAATTACAGGTGCAACTCAATTTTGCCTGCTGAGTGGACTGGAGCAGCTTGAAATAAAGTGTCTTGCTCAAGGACACAACATGTCACCAGAAATCAAACTCACAACCTTCCAATTGTGAGCTGACTATCCTAACCACTAAGCCACCTGCCTTCACAAATATCTTTAACTGTAGGGTATTTATTATTATAAATTCTTCAGTTTTTCTCCATCTCATGGCAAAAATGACTATTTCTCTAGTATTGTGAACAAAAGACATGTATTTTATTTCATGCACAATTTTATTCTGAGTAAAGAACATTTATCACTTTGTTTCTTTTTATTTTATTAAATATAAGAAAAGCAAATAAGAGATGACATTCTTTTTCTCCATTGGCATTTATGCACTGAAAATTCTTTTAGATTGTATAAACTGACACCATGATTGCCACGTGACAATGTTCATTAAGTAATGTATTTTATGTAAAACAGAAGTTATCAACATCGCACATGGCTTCTAACACAGAATGTTATTAATGTGCCACCTAGTTCATTGTTAGCAATGAGTTAGATTCAAGATTTGAAATAACTTTCTCTTTATATTCACCACTCCATGTAGATATTCTGATATATTCATCAATCATATAGTATGTATGTTAATTTTTACAGAATTGTTAACTATTATATGTAATATAATAGAATTTATAGAAGTTAATTTTTAATATAGAATAAAGATAGTCACCTGTGGACTCTAGTGGTGCACGTTCTAGGCTTCATAGGGCCAGTTACCCAGTTTCCATTGGATGTAAGTGACCAAGGTCACCACACTCCCCCCTGACTGAATGGGATGTCAGTCAGCTGCAGGGTTACTCATTTACAGCTGAGTGAGCTTGAGCAGTGTGAAATAAAGTGTTTTACTCGAGAACACAATCAAAGAACGCAATCCAGGAATCAAAATTGTGCTCTTGTCATCATAAGTGCAACACTCGGTCTGCTAGGCTTCATGCTGTAAAGAATGAAAAATTAAAAACCTTGAACACCTGCTCTTCACCTGAGATGTTTATAGATAGAGAAACTTTTACCACTTTGGTCACTGCATGACAAGTAAAAAGATTAAATGTTGCTGACAGGGCAACCATCAGTTTGACTGCCATCGATATCTTTGGATTTCAGATTTTAACTTGCATAAATTTTTTTTTTGTTTTTGTTTTTTGTTGTTTTTTTTTGCTTCAGAAATTACATTTATTTGTTCAAAGCTGACAATTCATCCATCACTACTCAGTTTCTCATTAAATCTTTGTACATGACCATAAGATAAATAGACAAAGTGGTTTAGAAAATTCAGGAACACAAAGTATGGAGCTATGTTGAATTATGAAACCTTTCATTGCTTGACTTTGGTTAGGTGATAATGGTTTGAGCAACCAATGTAATGCTATTAGGCCGTTAATGGGTTGGAGGTTTCTCTATAGAATTTATCAGTTTAGAAATCACTTAACTTTGAGTGAAGGTGATACTATTGTATGGGAGTTAGTGATCAACTATACATGTAGGGCTGTACAGATGAAAATTACTGCTGTGTTGGTATGTCTAAAATGCTTATGGCCAATGGTCACTAAAAGTAGTAGTAGTAGTAGTACAGAGTTACCTAGTTTTAAATTGAACATTTTTTAGTGGGAATTTGTTCATATGCCTACACATAGGCATAGTTTTGGATGTAATATTTCTTTCCTAGACATATATTGTACTTCTCTTACCCACTGAAATATGGAGTTTCAATTTCAACAATACTCCAGTTCATAGAAGTGTCTTTCATTTCACTATCTTTCAGTTTCCTGATATATTGAGATAGGTTAAGTTCTAGTTCTTGATGTAAAGTAATGAGAGTGGTGTGAATCCCAAAGTTTTTAATGAATTCTCTGTGAGCTCTCTTTCTCTCTCTCTCTCTCTCACACACACACATATTTTTCCAGTATATAAGTGCCTTTGTGTGACATTTGGTATTAAGTTGGCAGGCTGTAATGTTGCTGCTATTGCATTGTGGTATTTGGATTGGGTGTTTTTCTGTGACTTTGGTTATAGTGGGATACTTGGGTCATGATGCTTTCGAAACAAGTGTAGCTGACTTTAACATTATTCTTATTGAAAAGCTTACAAGCATTTATGTTGTAGAAAAATGTTTCCAGGAAATTACTAGCTAAGCTCATATTGTAGGGAGTGATGTTTTTAAACACAATAGCACTAGGAAAACAAAATTTTTTTTTCCTAGTGTTATTGATTTGTAGAGGGTTGCTCCACATATTCTAGTTTTTCTTTTATTGTAAATAGCAAGTGACTTTGTGTATGTTTGAGTATGTAAATATGTGTGTGTGTAAAAGTTACTTGATGAACATCTGAGCAAATAGATTGTTTTATCATAGTAAAAAATATTTAAAACTTTGTGTTATAAAGCATTCTTCCTATTTGCAAATTGATAACTTTGGGCTTGTATTCTGTAGGCAGGAGGGATCCCATTCATACAATGAAAGTGGTGGTGAGGGTTATAAGGTAATACCTGGAGACAAATCTAGCTGGACTTTATGGTGTGTATTAGTTTATTTCCAAGTGAATTATGGTAAACAAGTATCAAATATTATCATGAAAAAGTTAAAGAGAAGCAGAACTATGAGCTCTTGTCTGTGGGAGACCAGCAGAGCTTTAGAACCATATAGAAATACATTGGTTAGTAAATTTAATGTGATGCATTCTGGATATTGCTCTATGTTACACATAGCTAGCACTTCACTACATCGTGTGCAGGCCGACATATATACTTGGTACAAAACCTGGAAGTGGGTTTTAGCTTGTATATAACTACTTCAGTGTTGGATCTCTATTTATCACTACCATGTTGGAGCCTATACTTGGTCATTCCTAATACAAATACCAGCCAAATCGTTCTCAAATTACCCCCCCCCCCCCCCGGTGTCTTGATATAGAAAAGGTACATCAAATAATGTAATCCTAGATTCCCTGAAATATAATTGTGATTGTCATGGCCAGAATGCCTTTGATTATAAATTTGTGTGACTGGAGCTGACTTAGGCTAAACAATACCAACTACTAACTTTGCAAGTCTTCAAGGGAACTCTATATAGTGACTCAACCTGCTAGAAATAGCAGCCAAATCTTTGTATATCTTACCAGCTTAAATGAAAGGACACATTGGATAATTTAGTCCGGAATACACCATGCCTTAAAAAATTGGATGGTCACTGCTGGAATGCTTTTAATTAGTTTTGCTTGATGAGAACTGACTTGGAGATAAACAACAATGATAATGAACCCCTGTGTGGTTACTTGAACTGCTAGAAATAGCAACCAAATACCCCACCCTGTTTTATCCTTAAAATAGGATACCTTGAACAATGTAGACAAATATACAAAAGAAGTGGTTTAATCTTTTTGTATTCAGACTGGTTATATCAGGCGTAAATATTCTACCTGTTTTATGTTCAATCCAACCTCCCACTCCTACCCTGCAGTGTCATTTTAAAAATAAGCAATCACACCATGAAAATCTCAAAGCTATGAGATATGAATGACTAATTCAAAGCAATGTGAATAAATAAGAATTAAATTTGATTCTCGGACTGAGCTGTGTTGTGTTCAAGACACTTTATTTCATGTCGTTCCAGTTCACTCAGCTGTAGAAATGAGTTGCAACATCACTGGTGCAAAGCTGTGTTGGCCTTTGCCTTTCCCTTGGATAACATCGGTGGCCTAGAGAGGGGAGGCTGGTATGCACGGGCGACTGCTGGTCTTCCATAAACAACCTTGTTTGGACTTGTGTCTTGGAAGGTAACTTTCTAGGTGCAATCTCATAGTCATTCATGACCAAAGGGAGTCTTTACCCTATACATTTGACAATAATCTGAATACTAAAGTGTTAACTACAGCTTGAATGCCCTTGTTCAATAGGCCGCTTTGATCTTTTTTGAATTTAGGTGTGCTTAGTTGCCTAGCCACTACAATTTGAATATGATTATAAAAGATCTTTCTAGTTTACACTAGAATCAGAAGCAATAAACCAGTTTGTATAACTAAAGAGACAGTTTTATTGCAAAAATTCTATTGAGCTATAAACAAATTAAAAACTGAAAGATTGTTAGTTGACCTTTTGACAGATTTACTATTGTATTTTCTTATTCATTCTCTTTGATGTTAAGAATTCTTTTACATGATTTGCAAGATTCATTATGTGACTTTGTCAGTTGAAACAAATTTTTTTTTGTGTAGGTAGTTACAACACTACAAAATATACATATATGCAAGCTTAAAAGCCACACTCCATACAGACTTTTAAGCCAGCTCCTACAGAGGGTTAATTGGGCCTGCAGCCCAAAACTAATGAGAACTAAATAGCAAGACTATAATGCGTGAATAATGACTATATGCCCCGGTGATGTTTGATCAGAGAACAGATGATAATTAATTCTGTAATGCAATCATTCCAAAGCTGAATTCTAACTGTTTATCCCAATGTTCCGATCTTGATGTAAAATGAACGAGGCAAATGTCATTTATCTCCCCCTTGATCTCTGATGTCCTCTGACAAACGCCAACCAAAATGGTGTGTCAAAACTGGGTGCATAAATATACACATGCATGCAAAACTATATGAGTGTGTCTGTTCACCCACATATAGAACTATATACTTGCACATGCTGCTCCTTCCTATCCCCCCACACACAACCTGACTCATTTCCTAATCATCACATGGTCTATTTCCTATCCTCGACATGGTCAATTTCCTGTCCTTCATGTGGTCAATTTCCTGTTCACCATGCAGTATTTTCCAACTAACTGTTATCCATATACCAACATCAAACCACAACACTGCATGACTTTCCTTGACCAATTGCAGCCCACCTTTACAGCCTTGTGTATAAGTGACTTGGTATTATTCCACAAACATTTTTATCCAGAAAATAGCCCTTCTAGCATAATGAGCATGAGCTAGTATGTGGCAAAGTTAGGTCTTTCGAATTACAGACACTAACAAGCTTCCGCAGTTTCTGCACCTTCCAGTTTCATTCACAAATTTCAGAAAAGTACGAAATATGTATATGCATGTAGCCAAGAAATAGGGTTAGTCGGCGATCCTTCGGTACAAGTTCTCTAAATGCCAAACTTGTAGTCAGCTTTACCTGCTGATTGGCAACCAGTAGTGAGCTGGTCAACATGTCTTTGTTTACATCAATTCGGCAATTTCCGTATAGAAAGAGGGAAAGGGCGTTAGTCAGCAGACAGCAATCACTCGCTTTCTCTCTCTCTTTTTCTCTCTCTCTCTTTCTCTCTCTCTCTTTTTCTCTCTCTCTCTCTTAAAAACACGTCACTTATCACTTGATTTCGCTCTCTCTCTCTCTCTCTCATTCATTTTCTACAAACCTTTAAAAAATGAACAAAGACTTTAAATAAACATACTCTTTTACTTGTTTCATTCATTTGACTGCGGCCATGCTGGAGCAGCGCCTTTAGTCGAGCAAATCGACCCCAGGACTTATTCTTTGTAAGCCTAGTACTTATTCTATCGGTCTCTTTTGCCGAACCGCTAAGTTACGGAGACGTAAACACCACCACCATCTGTTGTCAAGCGATGTTGGGGGGGGGGGGGACAGACACAAACATATACACACACATACATATATACGACGGGCTTCTTTCAGTTTCCCAGCATACACCTCTCTCTAGAGAGAGAGAGAGAGAAAGCGAGTGATAAGTGACATGTGTTTTTAAGAGAGAGAGAGAGAGAGAGAGAGAAAGCGAGTGATTGCTGTTGCTACCTGCTGACTAACGCCCTTTCCTTCTTTCTTTACGGAAATTGCCGAATTGATGTAAACAAAAACAGAGAGAGAGAGTGTGAAAGAGATAGACAGAGAGAGAGAAGGGAAGGGAGGGGGAAAGAGAGATAACTGGCATGTGTTCTTAAGGGATGGGTTTCCCTGCTGTCTGCTACCTAAATAGATCAAAGCTGTCACTGACTAACGTCCGATTGTCAAATGATTTGGCATTTAGAGAACTTGGATATATATATATATATATATATATATATATATATATATATATATATATATGTTAATTCTCTAAATGAAGCCAGCTGGAGGAGATGTCCTCCTGGGGCTAAAAGCAACAGTAACATCCACCCCTAGGGGTCAGCCACACTTAAGTGGCAATATACTACACTATATATATATATATATGGGAGAATATACAAATAATAACAGACGAGGACAGGTGGTGTAAATAACAAAAGGATATATTAGTATGACCCTCGGGAATACAAGGATAGTAATGTTGTGAGTTAGATTGGTCTAAATGAATGGGGCGATTAAAAACAAGAAATTCTTAGCTTAGCTGTGCATATGTGTGTGTGTGTATATATATATATATATATATATATATATATATATATATATATATATATATACATATATATATATATATATATATATATAGATATGCAGGGCAGGGAATCGTCAATTAGTAATAAAATTAATAATCAACAATTTTGCCGGGTAGCTCAGTATGAAAAAACCTTCTTCGGTAAAAAACATTTATAATCATAAATATATAGGGATTGACAGTAACCTGCTTCTCCAACATACTGAGAATTCAGAAATAGCAGTCAAAGAACTACTGATTTCAAAACTACAAATTATTACTCCAGATTGATAGCGATATTTTTGATACACACAGAACAAAAAACAGTAGAGAAAACTAAAAACTAAAGGCAAGTGTTTTTTACTCTTCTCTACTGTTTTTTGTTCTGTGTGTTTCAAAAATATCGACAACATTGTTAAAACAGTGACCTTTGGGCTGCATTTTCATTTTGGGGAAGAACTGGAATCCTGCAGGTGCTACACCTGGCAAATAGGCTGAGTGTGGAAGCGATACCATGTTGTTTTTGGTGAGAAACTCATGAGTGAAGAGAGCTCAGTGACAGAATGCATTGTCGTTGTGAAGAATCCAATTCTTTGTGCTCCATGGATCCAGTCGCTTTCACTGAATATCCTGCCTCCAACACTTCAAGATGTCACAGTAGAACTCTTGATTGACGATCTGGTCCTGGGGGAGAAATTCTAGATTCACAATACCACATTTCTGGGGGTGATGCTTGTGACATGTCTTCCAGATCGCTCATCATCTTCCAGGGATGTTCTTCCACTTTTGAAGCTCCCGTGCCACTTGAAATATTGCGAACGACCCATTGCCTCATCTACATACAGACATACATATATACACACACGCACATATATACATACATACATTCCTCTCTCTCTCTTTCTCTCTCTCTCTCTCTCTCTCTCTCTCTTTCTCTCTCTCTCTGTGTATATATATATATATATATATATATATATACATACACACACATATATATACAGACACACATATATACCACAGTACACACACACATACATACATACATACATAAGTGCATATGTGTGTGTGTGTATCATTCTTAAACAAGAATGTTGCTGACAGTGACTTCTAAGTTTCGGCCAGTTAAGTCTGATGACTGCCATGTATTACTTAGTTTTGCCTTTATATAGTCTCTGTTGAGTTAAAATCATTTTTGGGTGTGTGAGTATGAGCAGGGTGGTAGGATTTTATGGTAGGTTGTTATGGAAATGTGTTTTTGAAAAATTTTTAATTGATTAAAGATACACTTCCATAACAACATGCCATAGAAACCAAATTACCAACAGAGGCTATATATGAAGGCAAGACTAACTCTAATGCATCACAGTCTGGTGATAGCTGGCTGAAACTTTGAAGTCACTGCCAACAAAATTTTTGTTTAAAAATAGTGAATTTGTACTCTACAAAAATATAGAGTAATCCATCAGATTAATGTGAAAATGTTTTATTATAATTGAACATAAACAAACATACACAAATTTTATGTTTGGTGTGTATAATTCTTTTTTTTTTTTTG
>NC_142947.1:36801576-36832050 GCF_046866305.1 Octopus bimaculoides | reverse complement strand
TTTGATTAACCATACGACTGACTTTTATAACAGGAGTTGAAATACTCTTCAATATTTTACTGGTACTTATTTTATCATCATATTTACATTGTATTTTACCCAAGAGAGATAAAAGTTTAATTCGGTCTTACCAAAAACCAGTAGTGATTTCTCTGAACTACATTCACACCAGTAGCTAAAACATCACAGAATGTTTATTTAGTTCATTCTGAATAAACAGTAATCATTTCTTCTTCACTAGGTTAGATGTTAGGCAGATGGTTGTTATAGCTTTAAGAAAGATCTGAAATGGGTCATAAATGAAATGGTTATAAATCATTTCAAATTTTAGCACAAGGCCTGCAATTTTGGAAGAAAGAGAATAATTGAAATATTGACCCTGAAAGGATGAAAGGTAAAGTCGACTTTGGCAGAAAGAACCAGAAGAACTACCTGACACACTGATGAATCTGCCAGCTCACTGCCTTTGAAAGAACAGCTTTCACTAAGAATATACAATACTGATTCTTTATACAACAGATATAAGGCATTAGATTTTTATAAAAGAGGGAATAGCAAATGTAAGGTTCAAAAGTTTTTCATGAATGCAAATAGCTGCATAAATGAATCAAAATGGCTGCAATTAGTATATAAAATGGGTCATAATTAGCTTGAATATATTCAAAATTCAAAATGTTCAAGCCAAGGCCATCACATCTTAATTTCCAGACTTTCAGGACATTATCAAAAAGTGTTCTTAATTTTTTTTTAAATGGCAGGATTTAATTTAAGTGAGATTTGAAAACTATTTCTAGCAAGACAAACTGCTAAATAAAGGCTCTTTTGTTGGCAGTTTATCTGTGGAAAGTCAGTTTGGTAGACACCATCCTTCTTCAAGATGATTTGAATTTAGCAGGCACCCATGCCAACATCTTCATTGAACACTGATCTCGGCTTGCGAAGACCTGTTGGGGCGAAATCGTGATGGCACCAGTAGCAGTAACTCACTAAGAGCACTGTCCGAGCGTGATCATTGCCAGAGCACCAGATGCCTGGCTTCATGCTGGTGGCACGTAAATAGCACCATTTGAGTGTGACCATTAGCAATGTCGCCTTCCTGGCACTTGTGCCAGTGGCACGTGAAAAGACATTCGAGCGAGTCCGTTGCCAGTCCTGCTGGACTGGCTCCTGTGCAGGTGGCATGTAAAATACACCATTTCGAGCGTGGTCGTTGCCAGTACCGCCTGGCTGGCCTTCGTGCCGGTGGCACGTAAAAGCACCCACTACACTCTCTGAGTGGTTGGCGTTAGGAAGGGCATCCAGCTGTATAAACTCTGCCAAATCAGATTGGAGCCTGGTGTAGCCATCTGGTTCACCAGTCTTCAGTCAAATCGTCCAACCCATGCTAGCATGGAAAGCGGACGTTAAACGATGATGATGATGATGATGATGCTTGAAATATTCCACTGTACCTATTAACTGTTCAAGGACAGAGTTAACTCCATTGAGGCTAATTGTACAATAAACAACAGTATTTAAACAATATCTGCTATGCAAGTAGGAAATTAAATAGTCACTAAGCAGAATTTTAGATTAATAACATTAATTATTTACGTCTGCAAATATTATCCAGCCTAACACTGGATGGCTGTTTGAAATTAGAGTGCTGAATTAGTGTTTTGAATTAGCATTTAGACTTAATTATCTCCTTAGGCCTGGAAATACCAGATTCATATATATATATATATAAGCTGTTTAGACATTTTGTTATAGACAGTATGCAGAGTAGCTTTGGTGTATGTATGAGGTGGAGGGAGGGAGAGAAGCAACGGTTAATTATAAATTACACTCAGAAACATGTACAATATGTTTGAATGTGCACCAAGCATATTTCACTTATCATTGCTTAGCGCTCCCCCTCCGTAATTTACTTACGGTGAGCCACCGTATAGCACTGCCAGTCATTGTACGATGACTGGAAAAACATAAGAGAAGTAATGTCTTAATTTGCAGTGTTGTCTGCTTAGTGTCTGTGACCAATGAGATAACTGCTCCAAAATGCTAGCACCTTACAGTCCAGGTAGCTGATCTAGGTGTATACACATCATTTGTCAACAAGCGAGATATATTCTCCATGACAAAACACAGAGAGTAGCTTGTTCCCCAGTTCGGACATGCATCAAGCATACTTGGACTAATAATAACATTGCAACAACATGAGGGGGTACCAAAAAGTTCTTGGCTTTAAGTGTATTACAAAAGGCCTCATTGGAGGCCCAACCTTCCGAGTTCTTTTACAGGGCTTAGAAAAACTGAAGGACCACTGCAATAAGTGTGTGAATCTGAGAGGGGAAACATGCATATACTCATCACATTTTCTCATTAATTAAGGTTTTAAACAAAACAATTTTCACTGCAAGACAGTGTATGTTTATAGATATGTAATAGATTGATTGAATTTGTAAGGGATTTTGGGAATAACAGCTCTGATATGAAAATACAATATTGGTTTTATAGAGGCACAGATACAATTTTTTAAAAGTGAGATAAAGGTGGGGATGTAACTTATTGAATTGAACACATGGAAGCAAAGTTCAACTCACTAAGAGTTTATCATCATCACTATAAGCATCATCATCATTATGTAATGTCTGTCTTCCATGCTAGTATGGGGTGGACTGTCCAGCAGGACCTGATGAGCCAGAGGACTGTGTCAAGTTCCAATGCCTTGTTTGGCAATGTTTCTTCAGCTGGATGCTCTTCCTAATACCAACAACTTTACAGAGTGTATTGGCTGCTTTTTTTTATAGCACCAGCACTCCTGAGGTTGCCAAGTAACTTGTCAGAAAAAAAAAAGTGAGAGTGTAGTAGAGAGTGGGGATGGCTTTATGCCAGGCATTGAGAAGCTACTTGTATGATAGGGGGGCAAGGAACAGGTGTCTTGTTGTAGAGGAGATACATGGCTATTGTGCATTATATAACAGTATATGGGAATACCGGGAGAGAGAAATATAGATGGAGGTGATCTGGTACCCTGAGGGCATACCATTCTATATAATACTATATACTATATTCTATATAAGGCACAAGGCCTGAAATTTAGGGGACTGGTGAGACTGATTCAATTAATACCAGTACTCAACTGACATTTATTTTTATCAATGTCAGAAAGATAAAAAAACAAAGATGACTTCAGTGAAATTTCATTTCAGAACAAAGTAAAAAAGATCTCCTTTGGTCATGAATGACCATGGAATTGCACCTAAAAAGTCACCCTCTGAGGTACAAGTCCAAGCAAGGTTGTTTTTTATGGAAGACCAGTAGTTACCCATGCATACCAGCCTTCCCTCCCTGTGCTGCCAATGTTATCCAAAGGAAAGGCAAAGGCCAGTACAGCTTGGCACCAGTGACTTTGCAACTCATTTCTGCAGCTGAGTGAAATGGAGCAACGTAAAATAAAATATCTTGCTCAAGAACACAACACAGCTTGGTCCGAGAATCCAACTTACTACCTCATAATTGTGAGCCTGACACTCTAACCACATTTCAGAATGTAAAGCTACAATATCTAAATACCCTCTTATACCTTACATATTTAATCCTATAGTGTTCAGATTACTCTCTCAAAAATGCATTGCTTATTTATTCACATTGTTTTGAGTTAATCATGCATTATCTCATAGCTTTGAGATTTTGATGATGACATTGAAAGGTAGATGTGAGGGACTAGATCTGACCAGTTTGAACATGTCCAGTTTAAATGCTAAAGGGTAAAATGCTTTCATACAATGACAGCTATCTTGCTTAAAGAGAACTCTAATATCAAAAGTAATCAGAACCATCAACAACTCTATCTTTAGTTGTATTGGCTTGACTTTTGAAAACTCTGACATTTATTTCTATTCTAACAAGATGAAATGATGATATAACAAAGCATTTAAAAATATATGGCAGTATCTGTTATTGTTGATAAGCTCCAAGTGAAACCTAAAGCCTTTCTTCCTTCCTTCTTTCTACTACTGAATTGCACCAGGCTCTACAAGAGAAGGGTTACATATCTTGTTAATTATTAGACTTGTGTAGCATTGTTCCGAGGATGACATCTAAATATGCCCATTTTTCTTAACATGATAAAATATGATTTAAATGAGATTTTACAGCAATTTTTAGCTAGCAGAATGACTCACATAGAAATTCCTTCATTGACTAGGTGCCACAGTGTAACCTGAATATAATTTTCCCCCAAGATTATTGAGTACTGCGTTATCAAGGCAATCCCAAATGGGTTAAATTCAAAGTGAAGTAAGAAAATATCTCTAATAGATTAACACATACAAAAAGAATGTTAAGAATGTTAAGAGGTTAGAAACATTCTAAAAAAACCCAGTTTAGTACAGGGTGACCCCAAAAACACAGAACCCACAAATCTTTGAATAAAACAATGCAGAGGGTTAGATCCAGATGAACAGTGGTTCCAGCAAGATGGGGCCAGCTCCCACGCATCAGATGACTCCCTAGCCTGGCTGAGAGAGTGATTTCAGGAGAGACTGAAATCTGGTGCCATTTATTCCTGGATATGTACATGATCCTAGCCGGATTTGAACCTATACAATGGACATGTAAATATTTACTATGTATATATATATACACACACACACGCACCTCTCTCTCTCTCTTTATATATATATATATATATATATATATACACATAGCTATATATATACATACACACACAGACATACAAATATTGTAAATATGTGCATGTATATGTATATACACACACACAACTATATAAACTGTAGATATATAAATATAGTAAATATACACTGCATTAAGTTGATGTTAATAGAGGAGTAAATTAATTTAAAAACTTATCTTTGCATGTTGTAAAACGGATATTTGAGTGAATGTTTTGAAGCCAAAGTCACATTTGTAAAAGTGTTTTACACTGTGTCTCTTAAGATGTCGCTTTAAAGAGTTGTCAGAAACAAACTGACAGGAACACACTTGGCATACGTGAACAGAATTATTAGGATGAGATTCTTTGTGGCGATTTAGAAGTTCTACGGAATTGGAAAAACTTTCAGAACAATGAAGACAAGTGTGGCGTTTTCCATTGTGTTGGTAATCTATAAAATGTCATAGAATGCTTCCAAAGATTTCGATAATAACTGATAGTGGCACGAAGTCTTTAATCTAATGTGACTCTGAAGGTGACGCAAGTAAATTTTTGTTGTGATGTAAGACTTGGAACAATAAGGGCAGCTACTTTTCTGCCTTCTTACTCCAGCATGGGCTGAATTGAAGTGGTTATTGAGGATGTCCGATGATGTAAATTTTTTGTAGCAGATGTGACGTTTGAACTTTGAATTTTTATTTAACATTTTGATCACTTGAGGAAAGTTTCTGGAAAGTTTCATTATGGTTTTCATTACTACTTTTTTATCATTGTTAACTGGAGTTTGGTCACATGGTTCTTCGTTATTAGTGACTGGGTCGTTGTCGTCAATGAGTAATGGGGATTGTGGCATTGATATTGACAGTCCATTGTCGTAACACGTTTCAACTGTTGTGTCACAGTTGACAATATTTTGAGGCTCTTTGGCCTTAGCAGATTTGGAAGCAAAACATGTTGAGGTTTCCCGCAGGTTTGACAGTTCAGTTTTAAGAGCTTGCCGGTACGGTCACCTTTATCACAAATAAAGGAAACATGTACGATTTTTGGTGATATTTTCTGTGCATACATAGATGTTAGCAATGAACAGCCAGACTGGCCGGAAACCTGGTGTACTGTGTCTTTCATTGGCCTTAAATCAATAAGGATCTCAGTGGTTTCACTGACCACATAATTGGTGCTACTAGAAGACATTTTCACAGAACAAACTTTTGAATTACCTGAAATAATGATATGTAACAGTAAATACAAGTTTTTAATGAGGTGCTAATTATCGTCTGATGACAAGCTGGAGCAGTGGATTCACTGAAATATTTTCAATGTTGGACAGTATACCAGACAGCAGAAGAGAGAATTAATTAATTTAAATATTTCCATGTGTACAAACATACGTTGTTCCATACACTATTTGCAGACCCGCAGTAGATTTGACACAATTTCCTCCACTCCTCATTGGTTGGAATCAGATGTCACTGAAGAAATTACCAAACTGACAAGTTAATGACCTCGACATCAAGCCGGTGTTGTTTTATAAATGCCCTTCCTAATACCAACCACCCAACAGAGTGGTCAGTTTTGGGGCAAGGCTTTTACAGCTGGATGCCCTTCTAAATGCCAACCACTTTACAGTGGGGACTGGATGTTTTTTAAGTAGCACCTGCACTGACAGGGTCATGGCATTGGAGGTGGTGGTCTTGTGTCAGATGATGAAAGGTTACAGTGACACAAAGAAACAGAAACATGTGTGATGTTGGAAAGGAGATACATGGTTACCCAACCTGAGGGAAATGCAGGAACAGGAGAGAGAGAGAGAGAGAGAGAGAGAGAGAAAGAGAGAAAGAGATAAAGAGAGAGAGAAAGAGAGAGAGAGAGATGGTGACAAAGTGCCAGGCATACTCACAAGGGACAGAGATCAGAATATAAATGGGATGGTCGAGTAAAGGCTGAAAGAGATATAAATGGTGGCAAGTGCCAGAGGTGGTTTCAGTTGAGTTGGTATCGAAAGGGTTAATAAAAACATACTCTACCTTCAGTATTTACTCTTTTACTTGTTTCAGTCATTTGACTGCAGCCATGCTGGAGCACCGCCTTAAACGGTAAGCCTAGTACTTACTTTATTGGTCTTTTTGGCCAAACTGCTAAATTATAGACATAAACACACCAACATTGATTGTTAAACAATAGTTGGGGAGGGGGAACAAACACACACACACATATATATACGATGGGCTTCTTTCAGTTTACGTCTATAGTAGAAGACATTTGTCCAAAGTGTCACACAGTGAGACTGCACCTAAAATAATGTGGTTGAAAAGGAAGCTTCTTACCACACAGCTATGCCTGCACCTATTTGAGTTCTATTTCCCCCCCCCCCCCTTTTTCCATATTTATGTGCTTAGACACACACACACACACACACACAATGGGTTTCTTTCAGTTGTAGTAGACATTTGCATAAAGTGCTACATAGTGGGGCTGAACCCAAGACCACATACTTATGGGTTAAGTTCTCACTCACTGAATAATATTTTTTTGTGTTCTCATTATTCAAGTGAAAATGGAATGTTATAATGAAAATCTGTTATCATAAAGAAAAAGAAACAACAACAAGAGATGTCTATTGAATACTATCAAAATGTTTGACAGACATCTCTGTAGCTAGGGAAATTTTAACCTTTTAACATTCAGCCCGACCATATCCAGCCTAAATATTCAACCAGTTTTATGTTAAAACTGACCAAATCCAGCCTTTCACACCTATCCTACAATATCTTTCTAAAACCAAGCAATCACATTGTGAAAATGTCTTAGCTACAAGGTAATTCATAATTAATTCAAAACAATGAATAAACAAGCATTGAATTCTACAGCTGGATGCCCTTCCTAATGTCAACCACTCCAAGAGTGTAGAGGGTGCTTTTACGTGCCACCGGCACGAAGGCCAGTCAGGCGGTACTGGCAACGGCCACGCTCGAAACGGTGTATTTTACGTGCCACCTGCACAGGAGCCAGTTCAGCAGCACTGGCAACGATCTCGCTCGAATGTCTTTACACATGCCAGGAAGGCATGCTGGGCACAGGTGCCATGACGATTACACTTTCGCTTGCCCCAACAGGTCTTCATGTCTTAACAGGTCTATACATGTATATATAGATTTTACACACAAGCATAATATATCTTATAACACACACATACACGTATGTATTTTAAAGGAGAGAGAAAACAAGAGATCAATAAAATAAATAAAAACAACCATTTAACAACAAGAATCAATTCAAGTTCATTTGATTAAATTACATGCCATAATATATTGCTAGTTGATAGGATAACAGAACTGTTGTCTTTTTGTTGCTTTTTTTCTTCTTATTTTTGTTTTTACAGAATGTAGGTAGGGAGGAGGTGATTGGAGAGGGGGAAGGGACATATTAAAAAAAAATATCTATCCAATATATCTATTTTTCTATCTACCTACCTACAGTAGCTAGATAGATGATGTAACTTTATTGAATTCTGGTGGGTGTAAAAGAATGTTTTTTTTTTTTGACTAAAACAAAGAAACAAGTAAAAAAAACAACAACAAAAAAACAACATTAATGTTTCATTAGGAATGTCACCCTGAAAATTATTTTGAAAAAAAAAAAAAAAACTTCTATTTCATCTTTTTTCTTTTAATATTTTGTGGTGGGTGAGGATGGGTGGGAGGTGGGTGGGGGGAAAAATGTGTTATACATTGTTGTTGCTACTATTGCATGTGTCCTCTTTTCAGTTGTTGCTGGCAGCAGAAAACTGCAGTTTATACCAACAGTAAGGAAAGCAGATGTTTTTGTTTATTCTTTGTTTTTTTTTTGTTTTTTTTTCCTGAAACTGGACACTGATTGGGTCTGTCACTCGGCTGGTCAATGAGGATCCTGCATCCATTACGGAGTTAGTGAGCACAAGACAACATTTTGTCAGTACAGAGTACAAAAAAAAAAAAAAAGAGAGAGAGAGAAAAGAGGGAGAGGAAGAGAAAAACTTTTTTCGGAGAGCAGAAGACGAAATTGAGGCTTATGAAGTAAAGAATCGACACTGGACTCCGAAGCTCGACTTTGGTGGTGGTGGTGGTGTGATGAAAGCGGCAACAGCAGCCAGCCTGTCCCCATGTTACTCCTGATAGACTGTAAAGGATTGTGCAACTATAAGAAGGCAGCTGGTCACCATAGGTGAATCTCACGGATTTCACTAATGATCTGGCTAGCACGTTGTAAAGCCTAAAATTAGCAAAAAAAAAAAATAATAATAATAATAATTTTAAAAAAATAAATAAATAAAAAAAATAAAGTCATAATTTCCGACATTGGCATAAGGTAACAAATTAGGAGACAAGATAAGTCAATGAAATCAACCACAGTATTTGACCAGTACTTTAACCCTCTAGTGCCAAGCTGGCAGAATCAACAGACTGTGAAAATTTCCCAAAGTGAGGCTCAGAGAGATGAAAAGACTTCAACAGCTAGAAGAAAGCTATTGGGAAATTGACTGAGGAGCTTTTCTCAGACATGCTGTCACTAAACTTTGTTACTCTCCCATCTTTGCATTGCCATATGATGGACTCGCCCATCAAAGACAACATACGAGCGTTCAGCTTTTGCTGAATGGCCTGCACAAATGATTTGTTTATAGGGATCAAATGTATGTGCTGTACATCAGCTCACTCTCTCATTCAAATCAATGTTGCCTGAACAGCTGCATGATGTACCACACAGGCATCGAAGTGATTGCAGAGCAATGCAAGATGAAGTGTTTTGCTCAAGAACGCAATGCACCACCTAGTTTAGGAACAGAAACCACAATCTTGTAATCGTGAGTGAAACACCCTAACTGCTAGACAATGTGTCCTCATCACCAATATAGAGTAAAGACACCCTTCAGTCATGAATGACCATGGGATTGCTCCAAGGCACAGGTCCGGGCAAGGTCGTTAATGTCAGATCAGCAGTCATCTATGCATACCAGCCCCCCCTCTCTGCGCCACCGATGTTATCCAAGGGAAAGGTAAAGGCCGACACAACTTGTCACCAGTAACATTCTACATCTGAATGAACTGGAGTAACGTGAAATAAAGTGTCTTGCTCAAGAACACAACATACAGCCCAGTCCAGGAATCGAACTCACTACCTCATGACTGTGAGCCCGACACTAACCACTGAGCCACATACCTTCACCAATATAACCACATATATATGAATATATCAAATTTTTTTTTTGAAGAATAGATGTTGAAGTGTATACATCCTTTATGTTCCTACTCCAAACCTCTCATAATAAGCTGAACGATTATTGCTGCTTGTACTAGCAGTGGGTGGAGGTTGCAATATATCTTTCAAATGGATCCTTAATAACCAACATGGACAATTGGTATTGTTTTTTTTTTTTAACTCCTTTTCCTATTGCAGCTTTTGGTGGTTTCTCTAGGTCAAGCTGCTAATTCTCCGCATTTAGAGGTCACAGGTCCAGTACAATGGACATGAAATTAGAATATTGCAGGAAAAAAAAATCGCAAGATGGGATCTTCAAGCCAACCAGCAGGAGACCTAAAGGTAGATCAAGAACGAGATGGCTGGATAATATCTATAGTTCCAATTGGTCCCACCTGGGAATCCAGCTGGAAAGTGTAATGGTGGTTGCTTCTGATAGAACCCTATAGAGGAGGTGTCTGAGAACTTTACCCCCACTACCCTTCATAACTTCCAGGAAAAAGCAAGGGAAGAAAATGAATGGATGGATACTGAAACAAAAAAAAAAAAAAGACATCATGGAATATTCTAGAAAACACCTTACCATATCTGGTGTTAAATAAAATCAAATTCGAAGTATCTGAACATATTCAAAATATATTTCAAATATTTTAATTCCACCACAAAAATGTTTGTGAAACACAGCCTAAAGATAGTCAGGAAAAAACACCCACAAACATTCCAAATGCATATTCTCACATCTGCCTTGAATCTTAGCCAAGAAACTTTGAACAATTGCCATTTTGGATTGCTCTCTGGTTAAGAATAAAACAAGAATAAATGAAAAAAAATGAATAAATAAAAGGAAAGAAGGAGAGGAAAACCCACTTGTAACATTTCGTGACCTTCTTTTCTCCGGGTAGCAATGTGTTCGGACTCATCCAATAAGGTGTCGATCTCTTCCTTCTTGTATAATTGACTAACGAGCTCACTCTGTAAGTTGTCCTTGACGTAATTAACTAAAAAGTGCATAATAGCTTTTGGTACACTGTCTTGTATACTCTTACGGACAATCAAGAAGTAAGCTTTGATAAGACGTTCTGAAACAAAAAGAAATTAACGACATTTTAATTTAACGACCAATGTTTTTTTTTTTTTTCATAAACATTACTTTTTGCTTTTTGGTACTTTGCCCATAATCACTGTAATAATGGTTACAGCAATGCTAATGGTGGTGGTGAGGGTGATAGTAGTGAAGGTTGTGATGCTATCATTTCTTCAAAGTTGATTACGTCAACCCCAGTGATCAACCTCGCAAGAAGGAAAGGCAAAATCAACTTTGGCAGTATTCAAACTGAGAATGTAAAGACAGACAAAATGAAGCTAAGTAAAATAAATTAGCATTCAAAGCTTTCATGGAAATGATATTCAACATCTATCATTGTTTTCTGCTAGCTTATTATATTTTTCCATGCTGGCATGGGTTAGACAAAATTTTTTGAAGTAAGAGTTTACAGCCAGATGCTCTTCTTGAAGCCAACATTTATGTTTTCATGTAAGGTACTTCTATTCCATAGGTCTTTTGATGTTGAACTGCCAAGTTGCAGGACATAAACAGCACCACTGCCCAAGTGATGTCAATGTGAAGGAAGGCATAGAGAGAGAGAGACACACACACACACACACACCATAGGCATCTGTAGTTTTTGCCAGCCAAGATTTCATTCACAAGGCATCTGCCTAAGGTGTCACACAGTAGGATCAAACCTGAAAACATGATTCATCATTGTTGTCATCCTTCTCCATCATCATCATCATTATCAACATCCATTTTTTCATGCTGGTAGGAGTTGGATGAAATTTGTTAGGAGAAATCTATGACCAGATGCCCTTCCTGTCACTAACTCTCAACTGTTTCTGCGTCACACATTTCATTACAATACGGGAAATACATTTTATGAATATAAATATAAATATTAATAATATAAATATAATTCCTTATATCATCCTTTAACGTCTGTTTTCCATGCTGGCATGAGCTGGATGCTTTTTATCAAAGCTGGTAAGCAAGAGAGCTGCACCAGGTTCCTGTCTGATTTGGCTTGGTTTTTATGGCTGGATGCCCTCCCTAACAACAACTACTTCACAATGTGTGCTGAGTGCTTCTAATGTGGCACTGCCATGAATGCTTTTTACATGGTACCAGCATAAGCACTTTTTATGTGGCACCAGCACAGGGTTCTTGCAGGTCAATCTTTTTCATCAGATTGGATTATTATAATTGAATTGTAAATATTTATTTACATTTCTATGTATTTCATCATTATCGTATAATTTCCTGTAAAAAGCAGACTGCTTCACGGCCCCAGGGAGACGCACTGGAACAGCCACTCTAACTCACGGGGCTCATACTTGTGGACAGCCATCTTTGCCCCGATAGCAGTGAGCAGAAATTGCAAACATTCAAAATTGGCAGCCACTGAAAGATCTGAGATTTATAACAGACTTTAAAGAAAAAGAAGGACTAGGGCCAATTCATACAACTGAAATGAATTCTCCAAAGCAGTGCTCCAGCATGGCCACAGTCTAATGAATGACACAAGTAAATGATATAATATAAAAGATATATACTCATGTTTTGTGTTCTATTTTTCTAGTTGCATGACCAAGCTTATATCTTATGACATACATTACAATACATTATTTACATTTGACGGATATTTGTCCTCATCTTTTTTGTTGTTAACACAACGTTTCGTAGTGGTTAAGAGCGCGGGCTACTAACCCCAAGGTTCAGAGTTCGATTCACGGCAGCGACCTGATTAATAATAGTAATAATAATAATAATATAATAATAGTAACATCGTTAGGAATGAGAACCCAGGTTCGAAATTTCCCCAAGACACCTGACGAAGGCTGGAGGGTATATCAGCCGAAACGTTGTGTTAACAACAAAAAAGATGAGGACAAATATCCGTCAAATGTAAATAATGTAAATAATTCCTCATCTCTTAAATATAGAACTGTATACATTACAATACACACCCAGTGATGGCATCAGCCGATGAGGTTTGCTTATTCACACACTCCTGAAATGCCAGTGTGTTTACTGTACAGATTTAATCAACTGAGTCACTCTAAGTACTTGACTGGATTTGATCTTAACAACAGATAGGAAATGACCACGCAATATAAAGCACTTGGTGTGGTACTGTCACTCCTTTGAGACAATGATGCTGAGCCATAATAAGATTAAAATGAGTTTTAATTGCTGACATAGGCACAAAATCACAAACATCAGAGAACAGAGCACAAATTCGGTACAAATGTTGATTTACTCTGCTGACTCTGGCAACTTGAAAGAGAAAGCGAACACTGCCATGGTCTGAATTCAGACACTGCGCTCACCACTCCTGCATTTTCTGCCAACTCACAGATTGTCAACGATGATAATAATGGTTTCAAATATTGGCACAGGGCCGGCAATTTTAGAGTTGGTGGGTAAGTCAGTTACAATGATCCCAGGGTTCAGCTGTTACTTTATTTTATTGTCCCCAAAAGTTTGAAAGGCATAGTCAACTGGCAGAATTTGAAATCAGAATGTAATGAATCAGTAGAAATACAGCTAGGCATTCCAGGATTGGAATTGAACACAATTCAATTCCTGGCGGTATGTTGTGTCCTTGAGTAAGACACTTTATTTCATGTTGTTCCCATTAACTCAGCTGGCAAAAACAAGTTGTGCCTGTACTTTAAAGGGCCAGCCTTATCACATTCTACGTAATGCTGGAGCTCCCTGAGAACTACATTAAGAGTATGCGTGTCTGTGGAGCACTCAACCCTTGCACACTTGCACTTTAATTTCGTGAGAGGGCTGTTCTGCTGATCGGATCAAGTGGAATCTTCGACATTGTAACAGAGTGCCAGTTCTCTATCTCTCTCTCTCTCTCTCTCTGAATATATATCTTTTACTTGCTTCAGTCATTATGCTGTGGCCATGCTGGGGCACCACCTTGGAGGATTTTTAGTCAAATGAATTGACCCCAGTACTTGTTTCTTTTAAACCTTGTACTTAATCTATTGGTCTTTTTTGCCGAACCACTAAGTTATAGCAAAATAAAAGCATCAACACCTGCTGTCAAGTGGTTGTGGGAGACAAAGAGACACACACACATGCGCAAACATACACACACATTCACACCCAAAAACGTCCTTACACACATACATACTCACACATACACACACAAAAATAAACACCAACACACATGTCAACTTGCCCCTCAAACACATCACATATCACACCCTCACAGGTACATACATCCCATCCTAACCCATCCCATCCCTTACACCCACCTCTGCCTACCCACATACCCTTACCTCTACCCCCACCCTCAGCCTAACCCACACTCCACCCATGCTTTCCCCAGTCTCGCCTCCCGCACCTCCCAACACCCTCACATCACACCACGCTACTCCATATCACACAACACCCACCCACGCACACACTAGCACTAACCAATTCCCATCCCCACATTTTCACACCTTCACACCTACATACACACACACATGCATACGTTAAGATCACCAGCATTCTCTCACACACACGCACCTTTGTCTTGGGATCACTACTTCTTTGTTATCTCCACTTCTTAATTCTCCTGTGTGATTCTTCTGTCTGGCATTCACCATAATAGATCGCTGAACACTACACTTGTATTTTTTTTCTCTCCTTGTTTCTTTCTGTCGAAGAGCATAGGCTCGAAACGTTAAAGACTTTCTCTATTCCCGAGCGTTATACTAATACATCCATTTGTTGTTTACACAACCTGTCCTAGTCTGTTGTTTTTTCGTAAATTCTCCTATATATATATATATATATATATATATATATATATATATATATATATATATATGTGTGTGTGTGTGTGTGTGTGTGTGTGTGTGTGTGTGTGTGTGTGTGTGTATATATATATATTTATATATATATATCCAAGAAAGTTAGTATATATGTAAGGCAAAATATGTCGTACATGTATGTATATTGTTATAATTGTCCTTTTAGTGAAAAAATAAATTGACATAATATAATGTCTATAAGTTGATGAATACCACCTATTAATCCCCTCATTTTCTTATTGCTCTCTATATATATATATACACACACACACTCCCACACTAGCACACACGCACATACACAGCTACACCAATGCACCCACACACATACAAACCTTCATACACACACACAGACACAAGCACTCATATGCACATACACACATGCATGTATTCCCACTCCGACATAGTCAAACAAATGCAAACACGTACACACGAACTTCTACCCTTCTTCCAATCAATCATACACCAGAGACATACCAGCTTGATATTTGATTAGTGAGATATTTGATTACTGAGATATTTGATTACAGAGATCTTGATTAGCGAGAAATTTGATGAGAGGGAGGTGGAGCTACAGTCCTGCGACATAGAAGGCAGCCAGGAATTCCTGAGGAACAGCTTGCTGAGTACCACAGACCTGTTTTGTGTCTGGTACAATGTCCCTTCCAGACCTAGGGTAACATAGTGGTGGAACAATACTGTAGTCAGAGTCATAAAAGCAAAGAAACAGGCCTGGAAGAGTGGAGGTAGCAGGGGACTGAATCAGATAGCCAGAATGGAAGCTAGGGGACAGGTATATATAGCCAAAAGAGTAGCAGAAAAGAAGTTTGCCAATATTCAATGACGTGAAGACCAAAGAACTAAAGTATTTTGGATTGCAAGACAGTATGTGAGAGAAAACCATGATGTCATAGGATAGAAATGTGTCTGGATAGATGATGGTGCCCTTGCGTTTAATGATTCTGCAAAGAAATAGGCTTGCAAATGCCATTATGAAAGACTGCTGAATGTGGAGAGTCTGCCAAAGGTTGACCCAATTGAAGGACCAGCTACCCAAATCAACAGCACCCTGGCAGATAAAGCAATTAAGGATATAAAGACTGGGAAAGCACCTGGCCCATCAGGAATCACTGCTGAGATGCTTAAAATATCTGGCAGTGTGAGTTATGGTCTTGTCGCCCACATTGTAAATCAGGTAGTTCATGAAGGAGTCATACCCAATGACTGGTATAGGAGCACCATAGTCAACTGCTACAAAAGTAAAGGTGATGCTTTAGATGGAAGTAGCTACAAGGGTATCAAATTAATGGATCAGGTGATGAAAGTTACAGAGTGGGTCACAGCCCAACTAATTAGGGAGAGAGTTAGCCTAGATGAGATGCAGTTTGGTTTTGTGCCAGGCAGAAGCACCACTGATGATATATTTCTGGTAAGGCAACTTCAGGAGAAATATCTAGCCAAAGGTAAACCTCTGTACTTGGCTTTTGTTGAGTTGGAGAAAGCCTTTGACAAAAAAATTCAGAAAGCCTTGAACAGAAGAATTCAAGACAGGCTGCCCCTGGGAGCTCCTCTAAGCTGATAACCTTGCTCTAATAGCTGAGTCACTGCCAGAACTAGAGACTAAGTTTAGGGTGTGGAAGCAAGGTTTAGAATAAAACGACCTCAGGGTTGACCTAGCAAAAACCAAAGTCTTAGTGAGTAGGAAAGCAGACAAATCACAAACCCCTTCAGGTGAATGACCCTGCTTGATCTGGAGAAAAGGTATGGGTAGAAACTCCGACACAGAAAAGGTGCAGCAATATCAAAGGAAGGTTAACAGGGAAGATAGTTTTTGTGTGTGGCAGATGCACAGGGGCAATAAACACTGAAGATGAGTAGAAAACATGCTACATGGCAGTGAAACATGGGCCATGACTACTGAGGGCCTACATAGGCTTGAAAGAAAGAAGCTAGTATGATTCACTGGATGTGTAATGTCAGTGTGCATATACAACAGAGTGTGAGCACCCTGCGAGAAAAGTTGGACATAAGAAATATCAAATGTGGTGTGCAAGAGAAACGATTGCACTAGTATGGTCGTGTCTTACGTATGGATGAGGACAGCTGTGTGAGGAACCTGTGGAAGAGGTAGACCCAGGAAGACACGGGATGAGGTGGTGAAGCAAGACCATTGACCATTGGGCCTCACAGAGACAATGACAGGAGACTGAGACCTTTGGAGATATGCCATGATTGAGAAGATAAAGCAATTAAAGTGAGATTGCAGCCATGGCCGATGTCAGTATTGCATGTTCGGGCCATTTCAAAGTACCCTTGATGTGTCGGGCAATATGATATGCTTGAGAAGACCTGTTGAGTCAAATAAAACCTAAATCGTAGCTGTGGCCAGTGTCCCCTGACTGGCTCCCATGCCAGTGGCACGGAAAAAGCATTATCCAAGCGTGATAGATGCCAGGGCCACCTGACTGGTTCCTGTGCCAGTGGCATGTAAAAAGCACCCACTACACTCTCAGAGTGGTTGGTGTTAGGAAGGGCATTCAGCTGTAGAAACATTGCCAGATCAGATTGGAGCTTGGTGCAGCTGCTGGCTTTCCAGCCCTTAGTCAAACTGTACGACTCATGCCCGCATGAGTCAAATGATGATGATGATGATGATGATTATGATGATGATGGCGGTTGTGTGTGTGTGTGTGTGTGTGTGTGTGTGTGTGTGTGTGTGTGTGTGTAAAGACAATAACGTAATTTTAAACAAGAAAGTTCCAGAAAAAAATTTTATAATCAACCTACCTATGACAGTACAATCCCTTTGCTCTCGGGCAGACAGCTTTCTCATGGGTGTAATTGTGGGCTTGAAGAAAATAAGAGAAATAGAAAAAATCAAAATGAGATAAAATAGTTACACTCTGTGAAACAGGTAGACAATGAGGCAAGGATGTATTCCTTTGGGTAAGAGCAGTGGCCAAAGCAATATTAATTCATATCGAGAGAATAACCACAGGATATCATTCTGCAGGTTGCATGAGTGATAGATATGATACAAAGTAGGAAGCGAGAAAGTGTGAAAGTTAGAGACAAAGTATACACACGCACACACAGTTTGAAGTTGTCAAAATACTGGTTTCAAGTTTTGGCACAAGGCCAGCAATTCTGGGGGGGAAGTGGGTGAGTCAATGACACTCACACCAGTGCTCAACTATTATTTTATCGACCCCGAAATGATGAAAGGCAAAGGCGGCTTCAATGGAATTTGAACTCAAAACATAAAGATGGACAAAATGCTGCTAAGCATTCTGCCTGGTGTGCTAACAATCCTGCCAGCTAACTGCCTTAAGAAAATTTGAAAATTGGCTTCAAATTTTAGCACAATGCCAGTAAATCTGGGAGCGGGGATAAGTCAATTACATTGACCTCACTACTCAACTGGTGCTTATTTTATCGACCCCCAAAAGGATGAAAGACGAAGTTGATCTTGGCAGGATTTGAACTCAGAACATAAAGACAGACAAAATGCTATTAACCATTTTGCCTGGTGGTGTAAATGATTCTGCAGTTTACAATCTTAAATTGTCAAAATATTGAAACCATAGTCGTGGCTGTTTCCAGTGTCATGTAAATGGCACCTGTGCTGGTAGCACATAAAAAGCACCCATTACACTCTTGGAGTGGTTGGCATTAGGAAGGGCATCCAGCCATAGAGACCATGTCAAATCAAACTGGAACCTGATGCAGCTCTCCAGCTTACCAGTTCCAGTCAAACTGTCTAACCCATGCCAGCATGGAAAGCAGACGTTAAATGATGATGATTAACATCATGACTTAAATCTCATCAGTGTTGTGGCCCATAGGAAAGGCAGCACCTATGACCTTATACAGGGTCTTTAAAATAAATGACAAGAAAAGGATAAAATTATCGTAAGACTGGATACAGGAGCCAAATATTCGTAACAGAATGGACTTCATTAAAAAGTGTCCAAAAGCCATGTTGGTTGTGTTGAATTGGGTGATGAATTAAGCTGACCACCCAAGAGCAGATGCAGTCCATCTGCAGTTTCCGTTTACTCAATTTCATTCACAAAGTTATGGGCTCAACATGACATTTGTGTTAAAGGGAGCGCTTTATCCAATATGTACTATAGTGAGATCAAACTCAGAACCGAGTGATTGCAAACCAAGCTCTTAAATCACATCGCCATGCTTAGGTTGAACTCATAACCCTAATGTGGTTGGTTCAAACAGAAATGAGTGTTATGTTCAAAGATACAAATACAATGGCTATCATCATCAATCTCTTGACATTACAGTCTTGAGCCTTAGGATTCACAGGGCTAGTTGCCCACTTTCCATGGCATATAAGTGATTGAGAAAATTCCCCCTTGACAGAAAGTCAGTCAGTCACAGGGTTACTCATTTACAGCTGAGTGGACTGGAGTAACATGAAATGAAGTGTTTTGCTTGAGAACACAATGTACTGCTCAGACAAAATCCTGACAAATCAAAAGTTTGTCTCCATTTGGAATGTGTGTATAAGATAGGGGGGGAGGGAGAGAGGAAAGAGAGAACACAGAAGAGAGAAGGAGAGCAAAGAGAGAGAAAGAGAGACGAAGTAAGAGAGAGAGAGAGAGAGAGAGAGAGAGAGAGAGAGAGAGAGAGAGAGAGAGAGCGTGAGAGGCAGAATTAATTTTTTTTAGTGTTTCGTCAGGATGAAAAGGGAAGCACCCATAAGCTCTTTATTCACGCATTTATTTTTTTGTCAGGGCCTTTCAAACTAGTGGAAAGAAGTAGGGGAAGTTATCCTCAAACTAGAGAGCTGGCCTGAATGCTTACTACTGCTATTTAACCCTAGGAAGCAGCACTACTTCCTGTTGGCCTTAACACATTTCCTGTGTCCTTAGGTTTGCAAGGGGGAGACAAGCACCTTCACTTAGCTAAGCCTGCATCCAGAGACATCAGTCTGGAGTAGCAATGGCCTGCTAGTTGGGGATGCCTGTCAAGCTCTTGTAAACATAATAATTCTAGTGAAACACATTCACTGATTTCAAAAATAGAAATAATACATTTCTAAATCTCTCAGAGAGATTTATGCAGAAGTGATGTGATAAAGTAGTTGTATACTGCCAACTTAATGTGACAATCCCATGAAGGGAATAATACTACTGCTATTTATATTTACACACACACACACACACACACACACGCACACAATTGCAGCATGGAAGACATTTGTAAGCCATTCAAGAACACACAAACACCATTAGTTTCACTTCAACATTTAATTTTCATTTGTGTCAAAATATTTTCGTTGCTTTGAAACCTCAACCCACTCACTGACAAGTTAGTTCATGCTATATATGTGTTTATGTATGTACATATGTATGTGAGCATTTACATATGTAAGTGTGTAGGTGTATCTTTATGCACTGATATGTGTGTCTGTTCACATACACACGTACATGCATACATGTACACAAACATGCATGCATACATACAAACAAACACATATGTATATCATTAACTAATTGTTGCTTTCCCAGATGTAGCACCAACTTTTTGTCAGTGACCTGGTTGCAATTTCAAAGGGATGAAAATATTTCAACAAAAATGAAAATTAAACATTGAATTGAAACTAAGGGTTTTTGCGTCTTCTTGAACGGCTTATAAACACCTTCCATGCTGCAATTGTTTTTGTTTCAGCACACAATCTAAGACCAAGTCACTTGCTATGTAAGTACATCCCCATAATATATATATATATATATATATATATATATATATATATACACATACTATTTTTATTATTTAAGATGCAAAAACATTGCTAAAAAACTTACTCAAAGTTTCACGTTCCTCTTTGTTGGACAGTTGTGATAAAAATTTGATCACAACTGTCCGATGAACGGGAATGTGAAACTGAGTCACAGTTTTTAGGATGTTTTTGCAGCTTAAATAAAAAAAATATATTACTCTACCTTCAGTATTTGAGTACTATTTTCTTTCCTCTTTGTTTTGCATTTGTGTTTACCAGTGTATGTATATGAGTGTATGACAAAAGCCCCATAGTTCAAGTGTGAAAGTGGACAAAAGCCCCATGGTTATATTTTTCAATTATTTTTGCATTTTTTTTTTTCATCTTTTATTTGTTTTACTCATTGGACTGCGGCCATGCTGGGGCACCACCTTGAAGAATTTTTAGTTGAATGTATCGATGCTAGAATTTTTTTTAATGATTTTTAACCAGCACATGAAGTTAAGTCTAGAAGGTATCTTCACTTGCTAGAAATAACAGCCAAACCACTTGAATTTCTTTCTTTTTTTTTTATTTTCTAAAAATCCTTTTACTTGTTTCAGTCATTGGACTGCCGCCATGTTGGGGCACCACCTTGAAGAATTTTTGGTCACAGAAAAATCAGCATTTTAACATATATAAAGTCTTTTGTTTTCTTCTCTCAGCACTTACAGATTAATGAGAATAAGCTGACCTTTTGACCTTTCTCCAGCCATTGAAGGTCTAACAGAAGGCTAGTCATTCAAACGCACTTCTTATCGTTTGTCTAAATAAGGAGATGGGTGTTTCTCCATAAAAATGACAAATTCTGGGTTTTTGTGAAGAAAAAACACATCAGAGACATGTGTAATACTCTTTTACTCTCTTTTACTTGTTTCAGTCTTTTGACTGTGGCCATGCTGGAGCACCGCCTTTTAGTCAAGCAAATCGACCCCAGGACTTATTCTTTAGAAGCCTAGTACTTATTCTATCGATCTATTTTGCCAAACCGCTAAGTTACGGGGACATAAACACACCAGCATCGGTTGTCAAGCGATGTTGGGGGGACAAACACACACATACATACATATATATATATATATATATATATATATATATATATACGACGGGCTTCTTTCAGTTTCCGTCTACCAAATCCACTCACAGGGCTTTGGTTGGCCCGAGGCTATAGTAGAAGACACTTGCCCAAGATGCCTCACAGTGAGACTGAACCCGGGACCATGTAGTTGGTAAGCTAGCTACTTACCACACAGCCACTCCTTCGCCTAATATTTACTTTCATTTTACGCGTGTATATATAGTCATTCAAACGTACTTCTTAATCGTTTTTATGTTTCTACATATTTTTTGAAGTAAATGCTTTCCCTTTTGTGAGAATTCAGACAATATGTACATTAAGAGTCTTCTGTTCTGTCATTCTATTTTTGATGTTAAGGCTGATTTATTTTCATTTTCAAACTTAAAAGTCATTCTAAAAATGAAGAAAATAATTAAAACACACGGAAATTACCATTGTGAGGAACATAGATGTTTTGACATCGTTTTTTGACAGCCACTCCTTCCTGTTTACTTGAAAATTGGAATCTTGGAAAATAATTTTTTTTTTTACAACTGCGATTTCTGTTTTTGTTTACGTGCAGTTATAAAAAAAAATTTGTAAGATTTGGTTGTTATATCTAACTTCTGGAGAGACCTTCTAAGCTTAACTTTATGTGCTGGTTGAAAATCACCTAAAGACAATTCTGTGGTTGATACATTCAACTAAAAATTTTTCAAGGCAGTGATTGAAACAAGTAAAAAGATTTTTAGAAAATAAAAAAAAAAAACAAATAACCAAAAAATATAACCGAGGTGGGAGTTATAAAAAAAATTCAAGAGGTTTGGCTGTTATTTCTAGCATGTCAAGAGACCTTCTAGGCTTAACTTCATGCGCTGGTTGAAAAATCATCTAAAATATTCTGGGGGTGATACAATCAACTAAAAATTCCTCAAGGTAGTGTCCCAGCATGGCCACAGTCTAATGACTGCAACAAGAAAAAGAAGAGCAAAAATGAATTATACCACAGAAGTGGATTTGATCAAGCTTTAAAAAAAAATTCTGGGTTCCATAGAGCCATCGAAAAATTCTTCAAGGTGGTGCTTCAGCATGGCCAGTTGCAGTCTAATAACTGCGACAAGCAAAAAAAAAAAAAAAAAAAAAAAAAAAAATTCTGGGGTCAATACATTCAACTAAAAATTCTAAAAACAAAAAAAATAACTGAAAAATTTAACTGTGGGGCTTTTGCCCAGACCCTGTGTGTGTGTGTGTGTGTGTGTGTGTGTGTGTGTGTGTGTGTGTGTGTGTGTGTGTGTGTGTGTGTGTGTGTGTGTGTGCGCGTGCGTGTATATATATATATATATATATATATAGTTAAAAAAACAATAACAAAAAGACAACAAAGTGAGGACGTGATACGGATAGTGTTATTGGATGCTCGGGAAAGGAAAGAGAGAGTGTATGACGTTTCGGGCGTGGCCCTTCGTCGGAAAGATGGAAAGTTCGGAGAATGGAAGAACGGAGAAAGAGAAAAATGGTACGGATGCCCACGAGGTTACATTGTGAAAAGACCGGAAAAGGAGGTGGTAGGGGAAAAGTTCTTTCTAAGACAGGAGAGTGAAAAAGGGAGATGAATATCTGTGCGTGCGCAAGAGTCTGCGAGTGTGTGTGTGATAACAGAACGTGTGTGTGCGTATGTATGTGTGTGTGTGTGTGTGTGTGTGTGTGCATAGTTTGGTGGTTTATCTGTTAGTGTGTTTGTGTGTGTGTGTGTGTGTGTGTGTGTATGACGTAGTGGAAGGAATTAGTAGCAGGAATGGTTAGTGGATGCTTATAAACAGTGTTAGGTAGAAGGTCAACAGGCGGTTTTTTTGAGTATGTGTGTGTTCGTGTTTGTGTGGGGTTGTAGGTGTTGGGTACGTGTATGTATGTGTGTGTATTTTGTATGTGCGCGTGTGTGTATCATCATCATCATCGTTTAACGTCCGCTTTCCATGCTAGCATGGGTTGGACGATTTGACTGAGGACTGGTGAAACAGGATGGCAACACCAGGCTCCAATCTAATTTGGCAGAGTTTCTACAGCTGGATGCCCTTCCTAACGCCAACCACTCAGAGAGTGTAGTGGGTGCTTTTACATGTCACCCGCACGAAAACGGCCACGCTCGAAATGGTGTCTTTTATGTGCCACCCGCACAGGCCAGTCCAGGGGCACTGGCAACGATCTCACTCGAAAATCCTAGTGTATGTTTTTGTGTGTGCGTGTGTGTTTGTGTGTATGTGTGTATGTGTATATGTGCGTTGCTGTGTACATGTGTGTGCGTGCATTTGCTATTGTATGTGCGTGTGTTGTTTATGCCCATGTGTGTGTCATTGTATGCGTGTCTGTGTGAGTGTGTAGTGTTGGTGAGAAGTGTGTGTGTGCGTGTATGTGGGTGTGTGCGTGTGTGTGTATGTCTGTGGATGTGCGTGTGGGATTGTGAGTGTTAGGTACGGGTGTATGTGTGTCTGTATGTGTGTTTCCATGTGCGTGTGTGTGTGTGCATGTGTGTATGTGTGTATGTGTGCATGTGTGTTGTGTATGTGTGTGATTTTGTGTATGTGAGAGGTGTGTTTGTGTGTTTATGTGTGTGCGTGCGTATGTGTGTGAGAGCGTAAGGATGTGTGCCAGGTATGTGTGTTATTTTGTGTGTGCACTCCTGTGTGTATGTGTGTGCATGTGTATGCGGCTGTGTATGTAGGCGTGCGCGTATATATGGGTGTGTGTGTGTGTATATGTGCGTTCGTCTATATGTGTGTGAGGGCGCGCTGGTATGTTTGTCATGTATGTGGGAGGTATATATGTAAGGTGTGTGTGTAGGTGTATGGGAGGTATATATAATATACATATTGTATTGATATTCCCAATACAATGCTTGCTTTGCCTCGAGGATGTTCAGGTGTGCCAATGAGGAAGCTTCAAAGATGGTAGGCTGGCCACTTTAAATAGAATCAAAAATCCCCTTCAAAACATAACTCTCCCAGGAAAAGGAAGGACACATTAGATAACCTAGCTCTCTATGACTACACGGGAATTCTCTTTCACAAAGATTAGTTCAATCAGGTTTGAAGAGCAAGTAGTCTTTGTGTCAGAATGTAAAAAGACATGTAGATAACATATAAAAGCATACACGTAAATACCAGAACGTATTTCACCTGATACTGACAGGTGAACTCTCCGTATGGAGAGCATTTACTGAATGGACTTGCATCTGTGTTATTAAATACATCAATGGCTATATTGTACTGCTACATGAAAATCATTTGAGAAATTGCTTGCCTTATATAAATACATTGATATCCTCGTTTATCCCTGATTTGTTCATCACTGATCCAGAGTAACATGGTACACTCAATTGTTAACCACGTTATGCTTATCACAAATTGATCTGGTTGGAAATCAGTGAAAGATTCTGCTTAAACCACAAAAGCATACCCAAGCAACCATCTATAATGCTCAAGACAATTAAAGGGCTTGGAATGAAACCTTATTTTACCCAAACGGTTTATTATTTATTTATCCCAGATTTATTTAACACTATTTTCTTTTCTGTTTTTTGTTTGGAACCAATCACCTACACTAAACAAGGACTGATATATTTGCAATTAGTGTTTACACATGTACAAACATACAAACACAATACATTAACACCATTACAACAATTAAAGCACAAAATATTAATATAAATAGAAGATAAAGTTATAGTACAATAAATAAATCGCATAGATATTGTTAGAAATGTCTTTTGATAGTTATTTCAGTACAAGAGTTTGATCGCTTCAAACATGGTGGGGTTAAAATTTGAATACACAGACAGTCATTCTTATGAGTCAAGCCTACCCAAAATCATTGTTCAGCATTTCCTTGGACACACATACAAAAATTACTGTCATCATCATTGTTTTAACAGCTAATCTTCCATGCTTGCATGGGTCAGATGGAGTTTATTGAGGCAGATTTTCTATGGCCAGATGCTCTTCCTGTTGCCAATTCTCACCTGTTTCCAGGCAAGGTAATATTTGTGCATGGTCAGACACATTTCTACTGATTATCAGAAAAGAATGACACTGATTCTATGACAGTAACACTTATTTGCAACTATCACAAAATGATGAGACAAAGAGAGCCCCCCCCCCCACACACACACACATACACACAAAGATGGGTTTCTTTCAGTTTCCATCTACCAATTCCACTCACAAGGTCTTGGTCAACTTGTGTTTATGGTAGCAAATGCTTTCCCAATGCTTTGGTTAACCTGGACTTACAGTAGTAAACACTTGCCCAAGGTTCCACATAGTAGGACTGAACCTGAAATCATGTGGTTGAGAAGCAGACATCTTAACCACAAACCTGTGCCTATTTTCGAAAATTCAGATCTCAGAAAATGACCAGCATGCAAAGTCAATGTCATCTATGTTACTGGTTATAAATTGCTTTTTAAAGGTTGAATTGGGTTGAATTGATACAAAGAACAAGATTCCATGCAACTGTTACAACATGAAATATCGAACCAACTTTCAAAAGAATCGGAATTTCTGATAGTATAACTAAAAAAATCTTTGATCTCACTCTCTCTCTCTCTCTCACACACAAACACACACACACACACACAGAAGCATGCATGCAATAATATTTTAGTGAGCTGGAAGGTATCATTAGCATGCTGGGCAAAATGCTTAGTGGCATTTCATCTGTCTTCACGTTTTGAGTTCATATTCCGCCTTTCATTCTTTCAGGGTCGATAAAACAACCACCAACTGAATACTGGGGGTCAATGTAATCAACTTTCCCACCTCTCCTGAAATTGCTGGCCTTGTGCCAAAATTTGAAATTAATGATAGGACATAACAATTCTATTGAGAAGAGAAGAATTCATGAACCGAACCAATGACACATTCTTTTGAGCTTTCTAATGAAGTATTACATAGGCCAACAGGGAATGGAATTTGAACCTGCTGATATCAACAACGGTAGTATGGCTTTTGCCAGTTTCAACTTCAATAGTTTAAATATGCAATACAGAGGGGTCAGGTCTTTTGGTCCCATATAAATGGCACCCATGAATCGTACTCATGGAACTGTCAGAATTTTCTTGAATTTTCTACTCCAATGTAGTTTTGCATGCTGAACAATGACAATCACATTCACAGAAATTAATAATAGCAAAGTTACAAGCTTTGAAAATTATATAATTTTAGTCACGTAGAAGCACCCATTGCTGACATACCAGAAGTTGCAATTGTCTGTTTCCATGGGAACAGCCTTAACATTATGTGACAGGACATGTGTTTTTGTGAGTTGATGGTTATGTAAAGCCCAATATTCAAAAGGTATGTAGACACAACATAGAGACAACATGATGGTGATGAATAAAAATATGTCAGGCCACATAACAATACAAAGACTATTAGGGTAAAAGAATACGCAATTCAAATCTACTTTAAGCTGGAATAGCATAAATAAGAGGCAAGCATTGTTAGTCGTAAAGTTAGTTTTATGAAAAGGGGAGTTACATTTAAACTTGGTTTTTGAAAGCAAACTGAACTTAGAGCTAATTTGGTTAAATGTCAAAAAAAAAAACATTGTTAGTTGAGGAGAGAAAAAAAGAATGGAAAGAGAATGAGGAATGAAATAAAAAGTAGCAAGCAGCAGTGAAATGGGTAAATAGCAAACACAGAGACAACAGATATGAAGAAAACATGCAGTGGTGAGTTATTGGATACTGACCACCTCGGGTAAGAGATTCAGGCTTTTCTTCTGGTGCACAGGCGACTGGACAGCACTGCCAGGGGCGCTACTAGGCCGTGAAGATGCCACACTGCGGTCGGAGCAGTCATCGGCCACTAGCATTTCAATCCTATTGCTTTTCACCCATGAGGAGATCCAGCGACTGCCATTAGTAGCGGGTAGGGACCCTACCTGCAAACAGGAAGGCACAAGGCATAGCAGATGAAGGGTTACTAAGACCAATGTTCACTAAGAGAAAGAAGATGGAGGAATGCAGTGTCACACAACATTACTTACAGCAATACTCTGTCATTTTTAAGTCATTGACGACTAGAGATGGCCACCACAATGGCACTGACTAGCAAATAATAACTAGAGATTATTAATATTAATTGGGGAGGAGGAGAACTTCACAATTATGGTCAACAGTAAAATATCACCAGGCAAAACGTCTATTAATTCATGGTTTAGCTGGTATAAAATTGCATACACAGAGGGGCAATGTTAGAAAGACTTTATGTGAAGTCAAGCAAGGTTTTGTAGAATAATACCTGTTCAATATTAGCAGAGAAACAAATATTTTGTATACGACTCCTTTAGTGCCTTATATGAAAGCCTCTAACAATTTTAAACTTCTATGGAAATCACAAACTATCACCATATCATGACAAACAAACTCAGTAGAAAAATGTGCTTTTTTTTTTTTTTAATTCCTTTTGTAAAAATCAATCCAAGCAGACAGCAGTGTGTTAGTTGTCCAAGTGCATAGCCTGGGCTCAAATATGCCCTGGACTTTTCAGTTTACAAGTTGTTATCGAAACGTTTTTGTGATGTCTCTTTACTAGAAAGCAGAAACCAGAAGTTTGTGTATTGGTCTTTTTGACATCAATTAACCACAATTTTTTTTGTTTAAAAATTACAATAATTACAAACCTTAATCATGAGTAAGAGAAAGAGTTATGAAGTAGGTTTCAAGTTGTAAGAAGTGGATTATGCAGAAAGAGAGTTTACATAAAAAAAAGGGTCATGTAACTCCCCAGATTACAGTTCGACTTAACTGTGAGTCAATTACAAATACCTGCTGACAACCCCAAACTAAGGGTGCAACTGGACCACTAGTATGACCCATCCATGAGTATATATGGTAGTAGATCTAGAGTAACCTCACCATACAGAATAACAAGTTATATAGATGCCAAAAGAATGGAGATCATTCTTCTCCAGCAAAAGCTATGGGATGATTTGAACTCCCGAGAAAAAGCTAACAAAACTCATCAATTATACAAGTCTCCTGAACAGACAGCAGCAAGCAGTACCAGCTCCATGGATTGGATAATTTCAGATTTAAGTTCTGCTCAAGGGCATTAAACAATACTAGCAATGATGCATATAAACCTTTAGATTTTCTGTTAGCAGTCTGATACTGTTAGTTTTGGCCAGCTTCAGTTCTTAAAGTTATAAGAAAGAAAAAAAATTAACATAAGACATGAGGATTAACACACAACTTGTACACTAAGGTTCACCTAATATAATATTCTTTCTACTATAAGTAGAAGACCTGAAATTTCTTTTGTGGTGGTGGTGGTGGGGGGGGGCTAGTCAATTACATCAACTCCATTGTGCAACTACAACTGATTTTAGCAACCTTGAAAAGATGAAAGACTAAGTTGACCTCAGCAGAATTTGAACTCAGAAAATAAAGCTAAAAGAACTGTTGGTGAGTATTTTTTTTACTCATGATTCTGCTAGCTCACTATCATATCATCTAATATGAATATGATATATATACATATGTATATACAGATACGGAAAATGAGATGACAAAGTAATAATCATCTTATGAACTTTCTTAGCTTACAGCTGTTTCTGCAATAAGATGCATTGGGTTCATAGTTGGGTGCCTGAGTAAAGTTTTATAGTTTCATCAGAACCTTAAACATAAAGTGCAATTTATTTGGGAAGACAATTACACACACACACACACACATATATATATATACTATTAGGGATAGGGATCCAAATTTACAGGTAAAAACTCAATTAAATTCAATTTATTGAAAATTAAGTTAAGTTTCACATACACACATATGTATATATGTGACAGTGGATTTTTATCGATGAGCTCATGAACCTTGGTACTTTTCCCTATATATATATGTATGTATGTGTGTGTGTGTATAGTATAAATATATATATATACATATATAAATATATGTATGTATATATATATATATGTATATATTATATATACATATATAATATATGTATGTATATATATATATATATGTATATATATATATACATATATAAATAGTATGTAGGTAGATATATTATATATATGTATATATATATATATACATATATAAATATATGTATGTATATAATATATATATAGATTATATATATATGTATATTATATATATATACATATATAAATATATGTATGTATATATATATAATATATATATATATATATATATATATGTATATATATATATATACATATATAAATATATTTGTATATATATAGTATAGTATATATATATATATATATATAATATATATATATATGTATGTATATATATATATATTATATATAAATTATATATATGTATATATATATATTATAAATATAGTAGAATATTATATATATAATATATATATATATACATATATAATATATGTATGTATATATATATATATATATATATATATGTATAATATATAATATATATATATATATAGTATACTATATCATATATAAATATATGTATGTATATATATAGATATATATATATATGTATATATGTATATTTATATAGATATAATATATATATGTATATATACTATTATATATAGATATATATATATATATGTATATATATTATGTATTATATATATAGTTATATATATATAGTTATATATATGTATATATAGCTATATATATATATGATATATATATGTATAATATATATATACTATATATATAGCTATATATAGTATATATATATTAGTATATATCTTATAGTATATATATATATATAATATATATATATAATATATATTATATATAGTATCTATAGTATATATATATATATATATATTATACTATATACATATAAT
>NC_142947.1:36798818-36801076 GCF_046866305.1 Octopus bimaculoides | reverse complement strand
CAGTGTAGGAGAGAGAATAGTGATGTTGTAGGAGAGAAATGTGTTCGCATGGATGATGGTACGCTTGCATTAAATGAGGATGCAAAGAAAGAGGTCTGGAGATGCCACTACGATAGATTGCTTAATAAAGAGAATGAATGGGAGAAAGAGAGCCTGCCTTATGTCGACCCAATAGAGGGACCAGCTATCCGAGTTGATAGTACCAGGGTAGATAAAGCAATTAAGAGTATGAAGACCGGGAAAGCCCCCGGCCCATCAGGAATCACTGCAGAGATGCTCAAAATATCTGGCAGTGTTGGCTATAGCCTAGTCACCCGTATTACGAACCAGGTGATACACGAAGGAGTCATACCCTATGACTGGTGTAGCAGCATCATAGTCAACTGCTACAAAGGTAAAGGGGACGCTTTAGATACAAATAATTACAGAGGCATCAAGCTGTTAGATCAGGTTATGAAAGTTACAGAGAGGGTCATAGCCCAACTAATTAGGGAGCGAATCAATTTAGATGAGATGCAGTTTGGGTTCGTGCCAGGTAAAAGCACTACTGATGCCTTATTTCTAGTGAGACAGTTGCAAGAGAAATACCTAGCCAAGGATAAACCTCTGTACCTGGCTTTCGTTGACATGGAGAAAGCCTTTGACAGGGTCCCCCGATCCCTTATCTGGTGGTCAATGAGGAAACTTGGGATAGAAGAATGGCTAGTGAGAGCTGTGCGAGCCATGTACAGAGATGCGGCCAGTAAGGTGAGGGTTGGAAATGAGTACAGCAATGAATTCCGGGTAGAGGTAGGGGTCCACCAAGGTTCCGTCCTCAGCCCCCTATTATTTACCATAGTCCTCCAGGCAATCACAGAGGAGTTCAAGACAGGTTGCCCCTGGGAGCTCCTCTATGCTGATGACCTTGCCCTAATTGCGGAGTCACTATCAGAACTAGAGGAGAAGTTTCAGGTGTGGAAGCAAGGTCTAGAATTGAAGGGCCTTAGAGTCAACCTAGCTAAAACCAAAATCCTAATAAGTAGGAAGGTAGATAAAACACAAACCCCTTCAGGTAGATGGCCCTGCTCAGTATGTAGAAAAGGAGTAGGTAGTAACTCTATAAGATGTACCCGGTGCAAGCTATGGACACATAAGAGGTGCAGCAACATCAAAGGCAGGTTAACTAGCAAGTTAGTTTTTGTTTGTGGCAGATGTTCAGGTGCAATAAAGACTGCAAACAAACAGGAAACAACTTCTATCTCATTCCAGGGTGAAAAACTAGAGGTAGTCGATAGCTTCCGCTATCTGGGCGACCAAGTTAGTAGTGGGGGTGGGTGCGCTGAAAGTGTAGCTGCTAGAATAAGAATAGCCTGGGCAAAGTTTAGAGAGCTCTTACCCCTGCTGGCGACAAAGGGACTCTCACTCAGAGTAAAAGGCAGACTGTATGACGCATGCGTACGAACAACCATGCTACATGGCAGTGAAACATGGGCTGTAACTGCTGAGGACATACGTAAGCTCGCAAGGAATGAAGCCAGTATGCTCCGTTGGATGTGTAATGTCAATGTGAATACCCGTCAGAGTGTAAGTATCTTGAGAGAAAAGCTGAACATTAGAAGCATCAGTTGTGGCGTGCAAGAGAGACGATTGCGCTGGTATGGACATGTGGTGAGAATGGAGGAGGATAGCTGCGTGAAAAAGTGCCACACCCTAACAGTTGAGGGAACCCGTGGAAGAGGTAGGCCCAGGAAGACCTGGGCTGAGGTGGTGAGGCAAGACCTTCGTACATTGGGCCTCACCGAGGCGATGACTACGGACCGAGACCTTTGGAAATGGGCTGTGCGTGAGAAGACCCGGCAAGCCAAGTAAGATCGTTGCCAGTGCCCCTGGACTGGTTCTTGTGCGGGTGGCACATGAGATGCACCATTTTGAGCGTGGCCGTTGCCAGTACCGCCTGACTGGCTCCTGTAGGATTTTCGAGCGAGATCGTTGCCAGTGCCCCTGGACTGGCTTGTGCGGGTGGCACATAAAAGACACCATTTCGAGCGTGGCCGTTTTCGTGCGGGTGACACGTAAAAGCACCCACTACACTCTCTGAGTGGTTGGCGTTAGGAAGGGCATCCAGCTGTAGAAACTCTGCCAAATCAGACTGGAGCCTGGTGTTGCCATCCGGTTTCACCAGTCCTCAGTCAAATCGTCCAACCCATGCTAGCATGGAAAGCGGACGTTAAACGATGATGATGATGATGATGATGATATATAAATATATATATATATAA
>NC_142947.1:36723818-36793818 GCF_046866305.1 Octopus bimaculoides | reverse complement strand
AAGAGAGAGTTGATGGAGACTATCAGAGAGAGAGAGTGGAGATTTGTTGGTCATTTTCTCAGAGAGGATGATGGAAATGGAGCGAGAGGAAGGCAGAGAATGAAGAATTTTGATTGGATGAAGAATTTTGATTGGATGAAGAAGAGATTGAATGTGCAGAGCGAGAAAGACCTGAGTGATGTTATGAGAGACAGAAATAAATGGAGGAGGAACAAGCCATGATTCGTCAAAGCATGAATATACCATGACACAAGAGAGAGCTATTTATATATGTACACATACACACTTCTTACATAGAAGTTCTGACCAAAACGTATCGTAACTGTTGCTATAGTAACAGAGCTAAAGTACGCAGGGTGAAGCTGCTTGGCATAGATTGACCTTAGACTTTGTTGCACATGAACATTAAGTTATAATGCTCTCACTCAATTCTGCTGTTTACTTGGATGTAAACTGTGTAGAATGTGGTCATCTCACTCTACCACAGTGACAATAGCAGAAAAAATTGAGCAGAGAATCTGCATCAAATTTTGCCAAAAGCTTGGCGATACCTGCATTTTCCCCTCTTTTCCTTTTTCTAAAAATTAAATCCAGCTCAAAGGAGCAAGATTTCAAGATATCAAAGAACTTCAAGAAAACACAACAAGCCAGCTGTTCTCTATCCCCCCAAAAATGGAGTTCCAGGAATGGAAACGACACTGGATAAAGTGTGTGGCTTCAGGAGAAGGGGACTGCTTTGAAGGAGTTTAAATGTTGTAGTTTTCTTTTTATGTCACTAGTTTCAATACTTTTTGATCAGACCTCTACATACTATCAACACTGAAAAGATGAGAGATGAATTATTCCTTTCATCCTTTCAGGATTGATGAAATAAGTACAAGGACAAGGGGTCAATGTAATCAACTATCCTCCTTCCCCAAATTTTCAGGCCTTATGCCAAAAGCAGAAAGGATTATTATTATTATTATTATCATTATCTATCTATCTATATATATATATATGTAGTGAAACTACCTATCGCCATTATATACAAACAAACCATCTTCTCTCGCTGTTATAAATATATTCAAGTTCGGGCGTAGTAAAGAGCAGCCTACTGTATCCATCACGTGACTGATTATTATTTGAAGCGGCAACTGCTTCGTACCGTTCCCGCCAGAATGCAAACTGACCAATCACAGCCCTTAATAAGGTCATGTGATAATGTTTTTCTAATGCCTCTCTGGAGCCCCTATTTTGCTTTAAATAGACTAAATTATACCCGGCAAATTCGTCTCGGTTCAGATCTCTTAGAGACCTGTTTCGTGTACCACACAGAGCAGCAGCAGCAATTTCCAGCGACGACGTCAACACCACTTCAACTACGAACTACAAGATTCGACAGTCAACACGACACTACGACTACCAGCATTGTCCTCGCCAACAGCATCAATATGACTTCTACGTACACAAGCTAACCAAACTACCGCAGAACTTCTAACTTTGTTTGTGCGATTCACCTTCGCCACGATAGACAACAGACAAGAACCCCAGCCTGCGAAGAACAACTGTATACAAGAACCCGGCCCGGCATGGAAGCCCTAACATCAAGACGTGTGATCGATCTGCCCCACATGCCTCAACTTCTTACATACAGACTCTTACTATTGTGTACTCTAAGAACCGGCAAATTCTTATATGTGTTACGGACTCTTTTTCTATCTGCTGTATCTCACGCATACACATACATGTATCACTTACACACACTCTGTTCTTTACATGACAGCCTGTCTTTTACTATGTTTTATTATGTCGCACTCACACTCACAAACAGACAAACATTTTAATGCAACAATAAATATTACTGTTATTCAACTTCATACGGTTGTGTTCTATCGTCTTCATTACTGGCATTTACGAATTCACTATGTTATCGAAGTATAACATATTTATATATCATCTTTGATATATTTTGTGTTCGACCGTGTGACGCGTTTAAGAAAGGAGCCTTGTTTTTCCATTCATCACCATTTCTCCTTTTGGGTTCGCACGGTCGTTCTTACATATATATAAAATTGAGAATGTGTGTGTGTATCTGGATGTGTGCATCACTAAAATTCTAGAACTACCAAACTGATTTCATTCAAATTTTACACATACACTAAGAACATGGCCCTCAAGAAACTCTGCTCTCAACCCGTAGGATTTTTCTGTTTGGTCCATTTTAGACCAAAGCACTCCTCATTCTTTGCTTGATGTCCTGAAGGCAAAACTATGCCAGGAATGGGCTTCAATTCCACAGGAACAGTTGCGTGCCATGTGGGAAGCATGAAACTGAAAGAAGCTTGTTGTATGTGTGTGTGTGTGTGTGTGTGTGTGTGTGTGTGTGTGTGTGTGTGTGTGTGTGTGTGTGTGTGTGTGTGTGTGTGTGTGTGTGTTTGTCCCCCACCATTATTTAACAACTGATGTTGGTGTGTTTACATACCCATAACTTAGCAGTTCGGGAAAAGAGACTGATAGAATAAATACTAGGCTTACAAAGAATAAGCTCTGAGGTTGATTTGTTTGATTAAAGGTAGTGCTCTAAGCATGGCTGCAATCAAAATGACTGAAATAAATAAAAGAATAATGTGTGTGTGTGTGTGTGTGTGTGATGGGTTTCTACACAGTTTTCTGTCCACCAAATTCCCTCACAAGGAAATGGTTGGTCTGTGGTTATAGAAGAAGACAAGGTGCTGCGCAGTTGAACCGGACCCAAAACCATATCATTGCAACGTGAGCCTCTTAACCGTGCAGCTATGCCAAGGAGAAGAACTACTAAAGTGAGGGAATAGTAAAAAAGAATGCTAACATATTTGATAAATGGGGAGTGGAGGGTTCTAAGGATCAAGATAAGGTTCCGTATATTGTAACTGAACCAAATGGCCATATCTGTGTGCAATATGAGTAAGGAAAATTAACCAATATGTAAATCAGAATAAAATGACACTTAACTGTTTCATTTACCACATGCATATCATTACAATCATTGTGCAGCACAATTTTTGTTGTAGCAGTTTCTTCTGATGCAATATATTGCATTTCCTCAATTTGAAAAGATGTCTTTTTGTTAACGTGAACACCCTGTTAAAGATAATTAATTTAACAATCACGTTTATGTTATATCAAGGTGATTGGTAAAAATAACTTAGTCGTTTTTAAGATGATCTTTGGAACAAATATTGGTTTCAAATTTTGGTACAAGGCCAGCAATTTCAGGGTAGTGAGGAAGTCAACTACACTGACCCCAGTGCTCAACTGGTACTTATTTTATCAACCAGGAAAGAATGAAAAGCAAAATGAGCCTCAGCAGAATTTGAACTCAATATAAAGATAGATGAGATGCTGCTAAGCATTTTGCCTGGCATGCTAATGATTCTGCCAGCTCACTGCCTTAATAATAATAATAATAATAATGATAATGATAATAATCGAAATCGCAATTGAACCAAATTCAATGACTAGCACCTGTACCAGTGCAGCGCTAACAGCACTGTCCGAGCGTGATCATTGCCAGAGCAGCTGTCTGGCTTCCATGCCAGTGGCACGTAAATAGCACCATTTGAGCGGAATCGTTACCAGCGTTGCCTTACTGACACTTATGCCATGTGAAAAAAAACATTCGAGAAAGGTCGTTGCCAGTGCTGCTGGACTGGCTCCTGTGCAGGTGGCATGTAAAAATCACCATTTTAAGCCTGGCTGTTGCCAGTACCACATGACTGGAAGCATCACATTTGACCGTGGCCATGTTTGTACTCAAAACATAAAGATCTGGAAGTAATGCTGCTATACATTTTGTCTGGTGTGCTAATGATTCTGCCAGCTCACTGCCTTTCTAATTCTTTCAACTATAAGCACAAAGCCTGAAATTTTGGAGGAGGGAGCTAATGAATTACATTTCCCCCATTGCTCAACTGGTACTAATTTTTTTTCCCCCCACCCTCCACCACAATAAAGGACAAACAGCAAAGTCAACCTCAGCAGTTCTTGAACCAAGAACATGAAGAACCAGATGAAACACCACTAAACATTTTCCCCAGCATACTAACAATTCTGCCATCTCACCAACTTCTCACGACAGTAAGTAATAACATTGTTGTTGGCACTTCGTCGCTTACGATGTCGAGGGTTCCACTTGATCTGATCAACGGAACAGCCTGCTCGTGAAATTAACGTGCAAGTGGCTGAGCACTCCACAGACACATGTACCCTTAATGTAGTTCTCGGGGATATTCAGCGTGACATAGAGTGTGACAAGGCTGACCCTTTGAATTACAGGCACAACAGAAACAGGAAGTAAGAGTGAGAGAAAGTTGTAGTGGAAGAGTACAGCAGGGTTCACCACCATCCCCTGCCGGAGCCTTGTGGAACTTTAGGTGTTTTCGCTCAATAAACACTAACAACGCCCGGTCTGGGAATCGAAACCACGATCCTATGACCGCGAGTCCGCTGCCCTAACCACTGGGCCATTGCGCCTCCACAAGTAATAACATACTAACAATGCAAAGAGAGAAATTATGAATGACGTATGGTGATGAATTTGGAAAGTTCTGGAAGAATGAAGAGAAAGAGTAGTAATGAAATCAATCAATTAGACCTCACTGTATTACATACCTGTAAAGAGAGTAGCATGAGGGTGCTATGGCCTAAACACAGTTGGATGAAGGGTTTGGTGTTGTCATCACGAATAGAATTGTTGTCTAACTGTCACAGAAAGAACAAGATGGTTAATTACACACAAACACATACACAACACATATAAGGTTTGTGTGTATGCATATGTATATAGAGATAAACAAATGTATATATGTATATAGTGTGTGTATATAAATACATAAAGATATATGTACAGGGTGGACCAAACCACATGCACAAAATAAGTTCAATATGTTCAGAAGTTTATCAAAGACATGCTTCAATTTTTCTAAAATTGAATAAAATAAGTAAAATAATGAATGCACATGTACTTGTATATGATGAACAAAATGAATAATAATAATAATAATAATAATAATAATAATAATAATCATTTAACATCCATTGTCCATGCTAGCATAGGTTGGACAGTTTAACCAGGGCTGGCAAGCTGAGAGGCTGTACCAGACTCCAGTCTGATTTGGCATGGAACCCATGGCTGGATACCCTTCCTAACACCAACCTCTCCAAGAGTGTAATGGGTGCTTTCATGTGCCACTGGCACAAGTACCAGTTGCACGACACATGAATCTACCATGACTGTGATTTCATATTGCTGAAGGTCTTGGCCATTTGTCATTGCCTCCGTGAGACCCAATGCTCAAAAGGTACCTTTTATGTGCCACCAACACAAAGTGCTAGTCGTGCGGCACCGGCACAGGTGATAGTTACCTGTCACTAGCACTGGCTACATTGCCTCTGTGAGGCCCAACACTAGAAAGGCACTTTTTAATAACAATAATGGAATGTCCTGTAGAGGTTCTACAGAAGGTTTGCCTCTTAGGGACAGGACAGATTACCACGAGGGTTTTAAGCACTTGAAAGACTACTGAAAGCTTGTGGATACCTAAGGTTACAGGTAGTAATCCACTACACATATAAATTCTATTAGGAATAAGAACGAACATGAGTCAAATCAATGACAATAGTGTCACAATATAAATAAAATGTCAAATGTTTTAATGTGCGATTTTTGGCCTATCCTCTGTTTGTGTGTGTGTGTGTGTGTGTGTGTGTGTATATATATATATATATATATATATATACACACACACACACAAATATATATATATATATATATACACACACACACACAAATATATATATATATATACACACACACTCATATATATATATACTTGCATAATGCATGTGTGTATGTGTATATATGTATATCTCTGTTATTCTCAAAACAAACAAACAATAAGACCACAGTTCAATAAAGGTTTTAATATATTTCAAATGCAGAGATTATATTCTTTGATTTATGACACTGACCTGATTATATTCTTTGATTTATGATACTGACCTGACTATATACGAAGCATACTGTTCGTTAGTTGATAGGATCGCATAAGTTATACATGACCTACTTCAAGTTTCATGCTTCCAAATTGCAATATTTGGACACGCTTATATAAGATGTACTGTGCATGATCCAACAATGGTTCTGGCGCTTCACATTTTTTTTCTCATATTTTCTCACTGACTAGCCATGCAATACCATATCAGCTTGAATAACTGTTTGAATCATACACACTACATCATATGTAAGTGTGTCCAAATATTGCACTTTCAGAGCATTAGATTTGAAGTAACGCATGTATTCATTCTTGTATTGTTGTACTACTTGACTGCTACTTGTTTTATTAAACCCATCCCCACCAAAGAATGAAAGGTGGCAATGTTGGTCTCTGTGAATTTTGAGTCTGGGGTACTAAGAATTCTACCAGCTGGACACATATATAATTCTTTTCTACTATAGGCACAAGGCCTGAAATTTGTGGGGAGGCAGATAATTGATCACATTGACCCCAGTATTTGACTGGTACTTAATTTATCAACCTTGAAAAGATGAAAGGCAAAGTTGATCTTGGCAGAATTTGAACTCAGAACATAAAAAACAGACAAAATACTGCTAAGCAGTTTGCCCTGCCTAGAAGATATATTACAACTATCACTGCTGCTGCTACTGCTACTACTACTACTACTACTACTACTACTACTACGACTACAACTACTCCTACTGCTGCTGCCTCTGCAGCGTCCATGACTATCTATTCATTGTTTATTTTTTTCTTTTATTGTAACTTGATACATTTTTTTTATTTTTGCCTTCTCCTACTTCTACCTATTTTTCTATTTTCCCCTAACTCCTTTTCTTCCACTTTTCATTATTTATTAGTATCTCTAACATTTTTTTATCAAGCTCACTGACGGATCAATTTCTGTTGACTGTATTTATTGCCCAGAGCAACATATATTGACCACTTCTATTGTTAGTAGCAACATGCAGCTTTGTATTGATTGTGAAAGACTTATCTCCTTGTTGAGGGATATGTCAATGTCCAAAGATCATGTGGAGGGAAGGAACATGGCCTAGTGGTTAGGCTGTTGCACTCACAACTGGTTTCACTTCCCAGACTGGGTGGTGTGTTGTGTTCTTAAGTAAAGCACATTATTTCATATTGCTCCAGTTCACTCAGCTACAGATGAATAACTGCAATAGACTGGTGTCTTGTTCAGGAGAAATATTGTGATCTCAGTCACTTATATGTCATGGAAACCATGTAACCAACCCTGTAAGTCTGAGGAATCAAGATGATGAAAGACCAGGTGGTGTTATTAACCCTTTAGCATTTAAACCAGCCATAACTGTCCAAAATATTCTACCTGTTTTATGTTCAAATCAGCCAAATCTGGCCTCTCACACCTATCCTACAATCTCATTCTGGAAATAAACAATTACATCATAAAAATCTCAAAGTTATGAGATAATGCATGATTAATTTAAAACAATGTGAATAAATAAGCATCATATTTGCAAGAGTAATGTGAATGCTAAAGGGTTAAAGGTTGGTGATGAATTATGTCAAATATTCTTTCCTGTCAGTGAAAATTATGTAAAGTGGGGTAAACCTCTCTTTCGTGAGTATAATGACCATGTTCAACCAATAAAATATCTATTGCAATTTCATTGTGCTCTTCATATTGTTGAAGAAGAAGAAGAAGAAGAAGAAGAAGAAGAAGAAGAAGAAGAAGAAGAAGAAGAAGAAGAATTCTTTCTACTATAGATACAGTTTTGTGGAAAGGAGCAAGTCAACACCCTTAACCCCAGTACTTGGAAATGATGAAAGGCAAAGCTAACCTCAGTGGAATTTGAACTAAGAATGTAAAGACAGACAAAATGCCATTAAGCATCTTGTCTGGCATACTAACAGTTCTGTCAGCTCTCCACCTTAATAACAATAGTAATAATAATAATAATAATAATAATAATTATTATTATTTCTTTATTGGTCACATAGAATGGTACAAAAAGACATTAGTACAAATACATGAGAAAGAAATACACTGAGGGGGGGTGTATGCACAAATCTACACCACAAACAATGAATTAACAAGAAAATTTTAGCAATGAATAATTACACCAAAAGGATGGGAGAATTCCAAGGTCTTCTTGTGGAAACACTGCATAACCATGGTCACCCTGACTACTAGGACAACTGCCCTCTCCTCCTCTCCCTCTTCCAGCCTCATTCTACTGGGGCATGCTCAGAGCAGGCCCATTCACTTGAACTATCCTTGCCACTCTCATCCACCTCTCAACAAATTTGCTGGAAGACAAGCATTTCTCTCTTCACTCCCATTTTTATTTTCAAGTGAAACTTTAAAAAGTTGATGAGGGCTTGGCCAAAGAGGAAGGTGTTTGTCTTCAGCCCTTTCAGTATGGTCCACCATACAACTTTTTCAAAAAGGCCAACAGACATATAAACCTGCCCTTTACAAAGAAAGGTGGTGGGATGATCTTCACAATAGACTCAGCGAATACCCACATTCATTGTCCATGCAAAAGCAATTGTTTGACAAAATTTCATAAGCCTGCTAATAACAATTGTCTATGACATGAGGATATTAATATTTTTCCTACATGATAAATGGTAGCATTTCAGGTGAATCAACTTACTATGAGAATTTCAAGGCTTTTGTTTCTTTTTAAAGCTCTAGAAAGATGAACTGTTGTTTTTGCTGTCAAGTTGTTATTGCTGAAAGAAGAAAGAAGAAGAAAAAAAGAGATGATCAGATCAAAACAACTGAAACTATTTTCATAGAGTGCATGGAAGTAAACTTTATTTATCCTCCTTCTTCTCCATGGGTGAAAGTAAATAACTTTGGTATAAAACAGACACAAGCAACCTTTTCTACATGAGGCAGGTATTATCAGTGAATTGCACGAGGCAGGATGCATCAGTAGACAGCATGTGGCAGGATTCATCAGTGGACCACACGAGGCAGCACTCATCGGTGGACTATATGAGGCAGGATTCATCAGTGGAGCACAGTGGGGCAGAAATCATTAATGAACTGCACGAGGCAGGACTCATCAGTTGACCACATGAAGCATGACTTATTAGTGGACTGCATGAGGCAGGACACATCAGTGGAGTGTTACAGTAAAAGAGGCCTGCAGTAGGACTGAACCTAAAATCATCTGCATGGGAAGTGAACTTCTTAACCATAAGGCAAAGGGCTTCCTTTGGTTATGTATGGCCATGGGTTTCTGCACCTGCCTGACCATTGCTCAACAAGATGCAGGCCTGGTCACATTTATATGTAGAGGACTAACAATTGCTTATGCATGCAAATCTTCCTTCTTCAACCAAACAATGATGCCCAAGGGTAAGGCAGGGGCTAATCAAGTGGTTCCCAAACGGGGTCTGTATGGCCCTTGGGGTTCTATATAAGACTTTGTTAAAATTTATGTGCACTACAATTGGTCTTACTTCTACAGTGCACAAAATATTTCAACAAATTTTTTTTTATACACTTCTTAATAACTTTCAATTGTAAAAACATTATAGGATTTTATTTAGATATCGAATGGCTGAGGGTCAGTAGAATAAAATGGGAATCAAAGGAGTCCACAGGCAAAAAATAGCTGAGAACCACTGGGCACTGGGCTAATACATCTCCACAACAGCATTATTGCAGGTGTTGCCATCAAAACACAGAGGGGAATCACAAGTCATCTTATCTAGTACCCTATCAATTCTACCAATGCACTATTCTGAGTTGGTACTTGTTGGTTTTTTAAGCTGATCTGAGAAGCTTGAGGGCTAAGTGGGATTTGAACTCAGAGCAGAGGGTCAAAACAAATATTGCAAGAGTGGCCATGTGATAAGAAGCCTGCTCCCTAATCATATGGTTCTGGGTTCAGTTCTACTGCGTGGCACCTAAGGCAAGTGTCTTCTACAATAGCCTTGGGCTGACCAATGCTTTGTGAGTGAATCTAGATGATGGAAACTGAAATAAGCCCTTTGTGCGTTTGTGTGTGTACGTGTGTGTGTGTGTTTGTCCCCCACCACTGCTTGACAACTAGTGTTGGTGTGTAAACATTCCCATAACTTAGCAGTTTGGCAAAAGAGACTGATAGAATAAGTACCAGGCTGAAAAAAAAAGGTACTGGGGTTGATTCATTTGACTAAAACTTCTTCAGCACAGTGCCCCAGCATGGCCACAATCTAATGATTGAAACAATAAAAGGTAAAAGATAAAAGAAGTCAGTCATTCTATCTGACTCTCTTACAAATCTGTCGGTTCACTTCTTAACACCTTCATGTATGCACACACACATACATGCAAACACATGTCTGTATGCACATGTAGGCGAAGGTAAAGCATGTGTACACCACCCATTTCCAGTGGGGGTTTTTTTTCAAAAACTTTTTCCAATTTCTATGTTTTCGATATAGGAGAAAATGATTTTGCCAAAAAATCACACTTTCAAAATTTTTATTTCTCCCAACCCCACCGCACCCCAATTTCTTAGCATTTAACTTTTTTTTGATTCTAACTTTTTTTTGTATTCAAGCAGTGAAAGTGTGCACATCATAGTTTAATATCAAATTTCACCCCACTAAGATGGATGATCTGGAAGTGCATGTTTAACATGTGATGTTGTGAGAGTTTAAGAATGGATAAAGCACCACAGAAACAGCTGGGAAAATATGCAGTATTTATGGCCAAGGTGTCATTACTAACCAACAAATGCAAAATTGGTTTTCAAATTTTCATTCCAGAGATTTGTCATTAAGAGATGAGGCTCATCAGACATCAATCATAATTCTTTAAGAGAATTAGTGGAATTTAATCCTCGTAAAAGTACTTGGGAATTAGCAGTTGACCTCAACACATCTCAATCTACCATCTGCCACCACTTTGAAAAGGTAGGAAAAGTCAGCTAGCAGGGCGTTTGAATTCCTCATATTCTTAGTGAGAAGAATAGGGAAGATCACATGTCCAAAGGGACAAGTCTTCTTTCAAGGTAGAAAAATGACCCGTTTCTCAATATCATTACAGGTGATGGAAAATGGGTCTTTTATTACAATGTTCAATGCAAAAGCCAGTGGACTGACAAGGATAAATCTCCACAACTTATCTCAAAGGCTGAGCTCTATAGAAGGAAGGTTATGCTGTGTGTATGGTGGAATCACTGCAGTATCATTCATTTTGAGTTTTTAAACTGTAATCAAACACTAAAGCTGACATATACTCTCAACAGCCACAACATGTGCATGAAAATCTTTTAAGAAAATGCTCTGCACTCATCAATACAAGAATCATTGTGCTTCTCCATGATAATGCAAGACCACATTCAGCAAGGATCACGCAAGATAAAATACTGGATTTGGACTGGTGTGTTCTACTCCATTCACCATATTTACTGAACCTTGCACCAACTGGTTTCCATCTTCTTCACTCTCTACAAAATGTTCTGATAGGGAAAAAACTTTCTCAAGAAAATCAGGTGAAAATGTGTGTGGAAAGCTTCTTCATGTTGAGGCCTGCTGAATTTTACTGGAGAGGAATTAAAAAGCGACCTGCTAAATGCCAAGAGGTCATTCAAAATAATGGTAACTATACTGATAATTGGAAATGATTCTTTGTAAAATTTTTCATGAGTAAAGGTGTTTAACAAAATTAGAAATTATTTATGAATCAACCCAATATATTGTCATCATCTGCAAATGCACTCTTCATTCCTCTTAAGTACATGCAGTTATAGACTGTTCTGTTATAGACTTTGTTAGTTTCCTTAAAGAAACAAAATTATTTGTCTCAATAGGTGCAAGAATGACCATGTGCCTAAGAAGCTTGTTTTGCAACCACATGGTTTTGGGTTCAGCCCCACTGTACAGTGTTTTTTACTATAGCTCCAGGCCAACCAAAGCCCTGTAAGTGAATTTGGTAGACAGAAACTGTGTGGAGCCAGGCGAAATGCTTAGCGGTATTTCGTCTGCCGTTACGTTCTGAGTTCAAATTCCGCCAAGGTCGACTTTGCCTTTCATCCTTTTGGGGGTCGATAAATTAAGTACCAGTTATGCACTGGGGTCGATGTAATCGACTTAGTCCTTTTGTCTGTCTGTCTTTGTCCCCTCTATGTTTAGCCCCTTGTGGGCAATAAAGAAATAAAAAACTGAAAGAAGCCCATTGTGTATATATACATGTGTGTGTGCATCTGTGTGTGCGTGTGCAAATGTGTGTTTGTTTGTTCCACCCGTCACCACTTGACAACCAGTGTTTGATTGCTTATCTCTCTGTAACTTAGCAGCAACTTAGAGATCAATAGAATAAGCTTCAGACTTAAAAGATAAATAGATACTGTGGAGCAATTTGTTCACCTAAAAGCCTTTGAGGCAGTGCCCCAGCATGGTCGCAGTCCAACAACTGAAACAAGTAAAAGCTAACAGTAAAAAATAATACTATTTGTACATGAAATCGAAAATAAATTCTATTCACAAAATAAATAAACAAATAGAAAGAATAAAACTTAAAAAAAAAAATCTAGATATAGGCACAGTTGTGACTGTGTGGTAAGGAGCTTGCTTCCCAACCACAAGGTTCTGGGTTCAGTCCCAAAGCCTTGTGAGTGGATTTGATAGATGGAAATTGAAAAAAGCTTGATGTGTGTGTGTGTGTGTGTGTGCGTGTATGTGTTATTGTGTCTGTTTGTCTCCCCACCTCCACTTGACAACTGGTGTTGGTTTGTTTATGTCCCTGTAACCTAGCTGTTCAGCAAACAGAGATTCTGTTAGAACAGTACCAGGCTTAAAAAATACAAGTACTGGGGTTGACTCATTCAACTAAAAGTTCTTCAAGGTGGTGCTTCAGCGTGGCCACAGTCTACTGACTGAAATAGATAAAAGATTCAACTGTTTGATTAAATGAGAATTGGAATGTTTCACCAAAAGAGTTTATCAAATAAGCTGGTAAAAGGAATCACTTACGCCAAATTGATAACTTTAAGGCAGTTGTTATAAGCTAGAGCTAATGCAAGACTCTTTAATCCACGTTCTCCTAGGCCATTCCAGCTAATGTCTAAAACTTTGAGACTGACATTTCTCTGTTGACAAAGTAAAGAAAAAAAAATAGAAGATAAAAAATAAGACTACGTAGCATCAAACAAAAATGATTATTATATTTGATGGCATAAAAGACATCCCAATTTCAGAGACAGAGAGCGTAGGAGAGATGGTGGTGGAGATACCCTCAAGGTACAGTAGGGGAGACTATAGGTGAAGTAATACAGAGAATTGGAGGTGGTGGAAGGACAGAGGGGAAATTTTCATTAGAATGTTAGGGGAAGTGTTTAGATAGGAAAGAGGTCATTCTCATCATCATTTACCATCCATTTTCCATGCTGCCCTTCCTAATGCCAATCACTTTAGAGAGTGTATCAGGTGCTTTTTTGCAGCACTGGCATGGGTGCTTTTACATGGCACCAGTATGGGTGCTTTTTATGTGGCACCAGCACCCATGAGCCCACAAGATTAGGGACACTCAACTGGAGAGGGATGCAGGGGACATACCTGTATGCAAGGGGAACCACAAGTTTACTTTGCTTGATCTGTCTTCTCAAGCACAGCCAGGTGTCTCCGTACCCTGTCATCCCCTCTGTGAGGCCTAAAAAGGGATGACAGGGAACTGATATTCCTGGCAGTTTGCAGTGAACTGCCAGATGGTTTTAGTAATTGAAGGATGCTGATCCAAATACATTAATGCATAATAATGTACAATATTGGTTTCAAATTGGCACAAAACCAGCAATTTCATGGGAGAGAGTAAATCGATTACATCAACTGCAGTACTCAACTAATACTTATTGTATCCAAAAGGATGAAAGGCAAAGTCAACCTCCCACAGAATTTCTGCCAGCTCGCAAGGCAGTGAGCTGGCAGAAACGTCAGTACGCCGAGCGAAATGCTTATTGGTATTTCGTCTGCCGCTACGTTCTGAGTTCAAATTCCACCGAGGTCGACTTTGCCTTTCATCCTTTTGGGGTTGATAAATTAAGTACCAGTTACACACTGGGGTCGATGTAATCGACTTAATCCCTTTGTCAGTCCTTGTTTGCCCCCTCTATGTTTAGCCCTTTGTGGGCAATAAAGAAATAAGAATTTCTCAATTAGAAAGAGGTGAGTCAATGATGTCATCATCATCATCATTAACATCATCATTTAATGTCCGTTTTCCATGCTAGCATGGGTTAGACAGTTTGACTGGAGCTGGTGAGCTGGAGAGTTGAATCAGGTTCCAGTTGTCTGTTTTGGCATGGTTTCTATAGCTGGATGCCCTTCCTTAATGCCAGCCACTCTACTGGGTGCTTTTTAATTGTCACCAACATGGATGCCTTTTATGTGTCACAAGCATAGATGACTTCAGTGCGTGACCAACACGGGTGCCATTTACATGCCACCAGCACATGTTCTTTTACATGTCACTGGCACAAGTGCCTTTTACATAATACTGTTAGCAGGGTTGCCAAGTAACTTGCAAGACAAAGACCTCTTAGTTGAGAGAGTAACTGGAACCAAGGAGAGTGGCTGTGTGCCAGACAAAAGGTTGGAGTATGTTAGAGGGACAGAGATAGTTATCTTAGTATAGAGGAGATACTTGGCTACCCCAATAGGACAAGAAAGAAGAAGGAAATTGGGAAAGAGTTGTGGAAAATGATAGAGGGACAGTCAAAGTGAAAGAGAGAGAAATAGTTGGTGTGAAGATATATCAGAGGGAACAGTGGGGGAGGTGTAAAAGTAGTGAAGTGGGGATCGAGAAAGAAGGTCCATGAGAGTGTGATGGGATATGTTTAGCAATGGGGATGACATGACTGTAGCAGGTGATGGTGAAGGAAATTGGAGAGGCTGGGAAGGCAAGTAAAGAAGATATGTGAGGGCATGGAGAATGTTCAGATAGACACATGACAGAGTGGAAGGGCCTTGAGTAAGGGAGGCCCCTGTTTCTCCATTAGTTCTGTCTGAAATAATTATTATGAGAGATGCTATACCTGGGATGTGAGGATCTTCTGGGGTGAGAGAGGTTTTTGTACCTTCCAGTTGAGCTAGCTTTTGTATAACTTTGAGGGTATTTTGTCTAGTGGAGAAGGGAGCATTAAAATATCCCACCCCGTGTCTATAATGAGTATCTGGATTGTTATTTCATGGTGCTCTGGAGAGGCTATTGGTTATTCTTTGTTTTCAGATGAGTATTTGAGGGTTTTTTTTTCCAGTAGTGACTTTGCTCTGGTTGTGTGGGATTTGTGATTTTTAAAATTTTCTTCAAGAAAGGATTATCTGATTGATGTTCTTCTTTAAACTTTTCCTCATAGTAATTAAACCAATCATGGTTTTTCTCCCATCTTTGAAGAGAAATCACTCCCTCATTTTCACAACTTTGTTTCACTTTTGGCTTTCTTTGCTGCAATTTCTACCTCCATCTCTTCATCAACTGTATTTTTTTCTTTGTGAGACTGATCTCCAAGTCTAAGGAGTTTTAGCTCCATTTTGAAGTTATCCAGAACCATTTTTTCCTTGTTTTCTCTGTTTTCTTGGTTCGTTTGGGATGGCTTTAATTTGCAGCTTTCTGGGGAGAATATAGGGAGTTGAGTTGAGCTTTGTTGCTGTTTTTTGATAATGTCCCAGAAAGTGAATTTACAATTTTTTCAATATTTGGCCCAGACTTGGAACAAAGCTTTCTTGATATGGGAAGGCTGTTGAAAGTTAATGTTGTCTTTTTCTGTTTCAGAACTTATGTACTACGACAGAAATTGATGAAAAACATGCACTGTGACAGAAAATGTAAAAAAAAAAAACTTTTCTTTCTCACCATCTCTTTCTCTTGCTCTTTAAAATTTTTTTTTTTTATAAAAACTCTTATATTACCAAACTTTAAACCATTTATGTTTGTTATTATCTTATCAAACATTTAAACATATATTACTATCTCGGAATCTTGGGGTGAGTAGTCCGCACTCTAAACCACTACGCCATATGCCCGGGTATATATTTAGTTATTTTCATCATTGTTAAAATTAGCAAATGCAAAATGATACTTTAACCCTTTAGGCTGCACTGTTTAAATTTGATAAGATAATCTAACAGTGAAGTGCCTTTTATATATCGTCTAGCAGTTCCAAAGTACACCAACCTTCAGACCTTTAGCCAATGCATGACCGCCTTTATCACAGATAAGACACCACCGCAGATCAAGTGTAATTAATGTTTCATTATTTGTCTGAAATACATAAGTATAAATATAAGATTAAAACATAGGGTAAAAAATCAGATATTAATTAATATCAATTTATTACCAGGAAGCTAGCACATTTAAAGAATCAGAGAGATTCAGATAAAATATCTGAGATCTTAGGGGCGGTTAAAGTATATGTTTATATATAACGATGACCACTTTTGAGAACCATTAGATCTTAGTAGACACAACATGTGATCTTCTTCTAGCACATTAAATGTCCACTTTAGTGGTCATCGTTATACATAAGTACAAATATATATATATAAGTTAAATAACAAAGTAATGAAGATGGAAAGCTTTTTGATAATGTGAAAACAAGAAAAATTTAGTGACTTTTGTATAATTCAGGTACAAAGGTCCATCATCAAAAGTGAACAGAGTGAAGAAGTGTGGGCCAGATCAAAGGGGTCCATAGACAAAAAATGGTTGAGAAATACTACTCCAGATGGATCAGAAAAAAGGAACATGATGTCCTGAGTGAAAAAAAAGAGATGTATAGGGACAGAGATGGCAGTCAGAGATACATAGGAGCAGCTATAGTAAGAGGAGAACAAAGGTGGGGTGGTTGAGAGCAGATATGGGGTGTTGAGAGTGATAACAGATATGAGAGGCTGTTTAAGATGAGGTATGAGGAGAGGAAGAGATAACTGGGGGTGCAAAAAGGGGTGATCAGTAGAAGATAAAGTGGAAAGGGCTGATATAGAGAATGAGGGATGGAAGTTAAGGGAAGTGGTTCCAGGGGGTGGGCAGTGAAAAGGAGATAAAAATATGTACAGATTCTACTCTTGTGTGTTTACAACTGCTGATCAGTGCATTGTTAGAAGAGTGATAGAGGGATGAGTGTCAGGAAGATGAGAGAGGGGAGGCTTAACAAGAACAGGTTGGGTGCAGGAACAGCGTCCAGTGTGTGCATAGACATAAGCATATTGCATTTAGGAGATCACTTTCACTGTGATGGATGTGTCTAATGAAGCAGATAGAAGCACCAATCACTCGGTTGCATGCACAACGGCCGCCCAAGAAAGAAAGGTTAGGCTTGGCCAAACACCAGTCACGTGGGAAGAGAAGAGAGAGGTAGAGGCAGAGGGTCAAACGAATTAAGGAGAAGTGAGAAAAAATGACAGTGAAGTGAAAAGTGGAGGGAGAAGAGAAGGCAAGGAAATGTGAGCGAGGGGGAACGAAAGAACGAACAGTGGAATGAACGAATAAGGGTGAAGGGGCTGATAGACAGAAATAGAGTCGTACAAGATTTAGAAAAATGTATACTCACATATAAGAGACAAGGTGTACGTACGCCACTATATATATATATATATATATATATATATATATTTATATATATATATAAATAATACAGAATGGGACAAGAATGCAAAACATCCAGACAGTTAGGTGATACAAGAAAGGGGCAAAACATCCAGATAGACGATACAAAGAAAACACAGACAGGTCATTTAGAGTTTTCTCTCTTCAGTCGAGATCCAGATTATCCTTGCAATTTCGGCTGGTTATTCTCGATGTTGCTCCAATCTGGCCAGCCCCAAGGAGAAACTAAGCTAAGAGCATTAGATTCCTTGGAAGTAAGCAGCAAATGTATACAAAAACAAGAACAGAAAAAACGAACATTGTTACACAAATACAGTAGGAATAATAACAGGACAAAAAACAGATGTCTTTCGACTAAGAACGAATAAAATTAAGCTGGCTTGTGTGGAAATAAGGCCTTACAGCTGGGATACAAGATTTCACAGGCACATATATCATTTTTATTTTTTAATATTTTAAAATAATTTTTATAATCTTTTCTCTTTTCTGTGGATATTTCTCACACCATCTCCGATGAAGGGATATATAAAATATCCAGGAAACAGCTATAAGACCTTCTATTTATAAATGATCTGAAATCTTTCAAAGCCTTGGATTTTTATCTCATTCTGTTAATTTCTTTTATATATTCACACGCTGATATATGACCTACGTTGGACTCCTCATTCGCATAATCACCGAACCTGGAGCTTAACTATGGTCTATCCATAGCACTTACTCAGCAGTACCTGACACCTTTGGGTCTTATTGACACCATTACCTCTCATAACCTCTCTCTCTCTCTCTCTGTATATATATATATATATAATGAGTGTTATATATATATATAATGAAGTTTTCAATGGAAAGAGGTTGCTCTTTCACAGGAATGTATTTCACAGGGATGCATGGCCCCAGTCAAATGCCTGAAACAAGTAAAATAATTACATATATGGGGGGGAATAGCTTTCCTTTTAAACGTGTTTCTTTAAAAAAAGAATTATGTTCCACTTCTTTTATTTATATATAAAATCAAAAGTGTATTGTTAGATAAATATAAGCAACAATTGTTGGAAAAAAATTGATTCTTACAAGGAAGCCAATCAAGTCTTGTCCATTTTCAAATGTGATTTTATTGTAACTGAGGTCTAATGTTGTCAAAAAAAAGTTGCTTTGGAGGCTTTTAATCAAAGGAGCCACATCTCGGTTTGTTAATGAGTTCTCTAAGAAACAAAAAAAAAAAAAAAGAAAATTGGTAGAAACATGAAAAATATTCAAAATGATTATAAATAAAATCAATCTTAAAAATAGAAGTAAAGAGAAACAAAACAAAAAAAATAATGATGTACATTCAGGTTCTGCTTTAGATAGGAAATTCTCTCAGGATTCTCTAAAATATTTTTTATTTATATATTTATATATATACATATAAATTATCATCATCATCATTGTTTAATGTCCGTTTTCCATGCTGGCATGGGTTGGAAGGTTTGACTGGGGACTGGCAAGCCAGGAGGCTGCTTCAGGCTCCAATCTGATCTGGCAAAAACATACTTACAGCAGGCTTCTTTCAGTTTCTGTCTACCAAATCCACTCGCAATGATTTGGTCTGCCCAAGGCTATAGTAGAAGATACTTGCCCAAGGTGTCACACAGTGGGATTGAATGTGTTACAAGCTTGTTACTACTAACCCTTCCTAATGCCAAACACTCTTTGAGTGTAGTGGGTACTTTTTACGTGCCACCGGTACAGGAGCCAGTCAGGCGGCACTGGTATCAGTCACATTTGGATGGTGCATTTTACATGCTACCAGCAGAGGAGTCAGTCGTGGCTGGGATGACGGGGGAGGCTGGCATCAACCACGTTCAGATGGTGCTTTTTACGTGTCACTGGCACGGGGAGCCAGTCAGATGGCACTGGCAATGACCCACGAATGAATGGTGCTTGTTGCGTGCCATCAGCACGGGTGCCAGTCAGGTGGCACTGGCATCAGCCACAACTACAAATTCCATTTTCATTTCGATTTGATTGAGATTCTGATTGTAATCAATTTAACCTCAAAGCTGTGAACATGCTGAGGCACGGCTGTTTTGCTACACTGTTATTACTGAGAGCCACCTCTAATATGTGGAATTTGGTGAATAAGGGAGTTTGATGTTGCTACCCTCATTTGCAATTCCTGGCGTGAGGTAGGTTCATCTGGGACTCTTGACAGGAAGAGATCCAGTTTTGATTTGAAAGCTCCAACATCCACTTTGTGTAGGTCCATCAGGCTCTTTGGGAGAATATTAAAAAGCTGTGGTCCCCTTGAAACCCAAGCTGTTGCAGTAACTTGTCCTGAAGTGCGATGGCATTGCTAGGATATTGGGCACTGTGTAATGGCGACCCATTCTGGCATTTGTGTAGCTTTTAATGCCAAAGTTTATATATGTGCTGCATCCAGGAAGTAAGATGGAGAGGAGGTTCTGCAAGGTTCCTCACAGGCAAAGAACACAGGTACAAGATTTTCTGGGCAGGGAACACTGACGGGGTCGGGGGCGTAGGAATACTTCTAGCGGAGAAATGGGTGGATAAGGTAATCGAGGTCGTTAGAGTAAGTGACAGAGTACTTAAGATCAGACTAGTGCTTCATCATAGATTAGCTACTGTCATCTCAGCCTATGCACCTCAACCTGGGCTACCAGATGGTCTGAAAGACCAATTCTATGACACCCTCTTGCAAACTACCTCGTCGACGAGTGACAGGGACCTTCTCTTTGTGGCTGGAGACTTCAACGGTCATGTCGGACGTCGTGCTGGGGGCTTCCATGGCATACATGGAGGCTATGGCTTCGGTTCCCGCAACGAGGAGGGAACCAGACTGCTGGAGTTCTGTGATGCAACCAATCTTATGGTCTGCAATACCAACTTCAGGAAACCTGCCAGTCACCTACCGCTCCGGCAGACACTCTAGCCAAATCGACTACATCCACGCCAGAAATAGGGAAAGAGGGCGGCTTATAAATGCCAAAACCTACCCTGGCGAAGAATGTACCCCACAACATAGATTAGTAGTTAGCGACTTTGGGATCAAGGCAAAATGGGTGCCCAGAATTAGACAGGCTTGGAGAAGAAGGGTGTGGAAGCTTAAAGACCCTGCAAACGGACAGAGACTTAGAGACAAGTTACTTGAAGCATTTAACGAAATAGAAGGGGATATAGCATCATACAACGTGGAAGACAATTGGAGATTTCTGCGGGACAACCTGTTGAAAGCCACCGACCAGATTTGTGGGTGGTGTAAGGTCCCCTCCCAACCCAGAGTAACGTGGTGGTGGAACAAGGAGGTAGACAGGGCTATTAGACAAAAGAAACAAGCTTGGAAGGACTGGAAGAACGGTGGTAGCAGGGAATTGTACCAATGTGCCAGAAGGGAGGCTAGGCGACAGGTTTATTTAGCCAGAGGGGAAGCAGATAAGGAAAGATTTGCCAATGTTCTGCGCCGTGAGGACCAAAGACTCGAGGTATTTCGTGTTGCAAGACAGTGTAGGAGAGAGAATAGTGATGTTGTAGGAGAGAAATGTGTTCGCATGGATGATGGTACGCTTGCATTAAATGAGGATGCAAAGAAAGAGGTCTGGAGATGCCACTACGATAGATTGCTTAATAAAGAGAATGAATGGGAGAAAGAGAGCCTGCCTTATGTCGACCCAATAGAGGGACCAGCTATCCGAGTTGATAGTACCAGGGTAGATAAAGCAATTAAGAGTATGAAGACCGGGAAAGCCCCCGGCCCATCAGGAATCACTGCAGAGATGCTCAAAATATCTGGCAGTGTTGGCTATAGCCTAGTCACCCGTATTACGAACCAGGTGATACACGAAGGAGTCATACCCTATGACTGGTGTAGCAGCATCATAGTCAACTGCTACAAAGGTAAAGGGGACGCTTTAGATACAAATAATTACAGAGGCATCAAGCTGTTAGATCAGGTTATGAAAGTTACAGAGAGGGTCATAGCCCAACTAATTAGGGAGCGAATCAATTTAGATGAGATGCAGTTTGGGTTCGTGCCAGGTAAAAGCACTACTGATGCCTTATTTCTAGTGAGACAGTTGCAAGAGAAATACCTAGCTAAGGATAAACCTCTGTACCTGGCTTTCGTTGACATGGAGAAAGCCTTTGACAGGGTCCCCCGATCCCTTATCTGGTGGTCAATGAGGAAACTTGGGATAGAAGAATGGCTAGTGAGAGCTGTGCGAGCCATGTACAGAGATGCTGCCAGTAAGGTGAGGGTTGGAAATGAGTACAGCAATGAATTCCGGGTAGAGGTAGGGGTCCACCAAGGTTCCGTCCTCAGCCCCCTCTTATTTACCATAGTCCTCCAGGCAATCACAGAGGAGTTCAAGACAGGTTGCCCCTGGGAGCTCCTCTATGCTGATGACCTTGCCCTAATTGCGGAGTCACTATCAGAACTAGAGGAGAAGTTTCAGGTGTGGAAGCAAGGTCTAGAATTGAAGGGCCTTAGAGTCAACCTAGCTAAAACCAAAATCCTAATAAGTAGGAAGGTAGATAAAACACAAACCCCTTCAGGTAGATGGCCCTGCTCAGTATGTAGAAAAGGAGTAGGTAGTAACTCTATAAGATGTACCCGGTGCAAGCTATGGACACATAAGAGGTGCAGCAACATCAAAGGCAGGTTAACTAGCAAGTTAGTTTTTGTTTGTGGCAGATGTTCAGGTGCAATAAAGACTGCAAACAAACAGGAAACAACTTCTATCTCATTCCAGGGTGAAAAACTAGAGGTAGTCGATAGCTTCCGCTATCTGGGCGACCAAGTTAGTAGTGGGGGTGGGTGCGCTGAAAGTGTAGCTGCTAGAATAAGAATAGCCTGGGCAAAGTTTAGAGAGCTCTTACCCCTGCTGGCGACAAAGGGACTCTCACTCAGAGTAAAAGGCAGACTGTATGACGCATGCGTACGAACAACCATGCTACATGGCAGTGAAACATTGGCTGTAACTGCTGAGGACATACGTAAGCTCGCAAGGAATGAAGCCAGTATGCTCCGTTGGATGTGTAATGTCAATGTGAATACCCGTCAGAGTGTAAGTATCTTGAGATAAAAGCTGAACATTAGAAGCATCAGTTGTGGCGTGCAAGAGAGACGATTGCGCTGGTATGGACATGTGGTGAGAATGGAGGAGGATAGCTGCGTGAAAAAGTGCCACACCCTAACAGTTGAGGGAACCCGTGGAAGAGGTAGGCCCAGGAAGACCTGGGCTGAGGTGGTGAGGCAAGACCTTCGTACATTGGGCCTCACCGAGGCGATGACTACGGACCGAGACCTTTGGAAATGGGCTGTGCGTGAGAAGACCCGGCAAGCCAAGTAAGATCGTTGCCAGTGCCCCTGGACTGGTTCTTGTGCGGGTGGCACATGAGATGCACCATTTTGAGCGTGGCCGTTGCCAGTACCGCCTGACTGGCTCCTGTAGGATTTTCGAGCGAGATCGTTGCCAGTGCCCCTGGACTGGCTTGTGCGGGTGGCACATAAAAGACACCATTTCGAGCGTGGCCGTTTTCGTGCGGGTGACACGTAAAAGCACCCACTACACTCTCTGAGTGGTTGGCGTTAGGAAGGGCATCCAGCTGTAGAAACTCTGCCAAATCAGACTGGAGCCTGGTGTTGCCATCCGGTTTCACCAGTCCTCAGTCAAATCGTCCAACCCATGCTAGCATGGAAAGCGGACGTTAAACGATGATGATGATGATGATGATATATATATATATATACACATATGTATATGCGTTTGTGTGTGTGTGTGTATCCCTCTCCACTATTGCTTGACAACCGATGTTGGTATGTTTATGTCTCTGTAACTTAGTGGTTCAGTAAAAGAGACTGATAGAATAAGTACTAGGCTTACAATGAATAAGTCTTGAGGTTAGTTTGTTCGACTAGAGGCGATGCACCAGCATGGCCACAGTCAAATGACTGAAACAAATAAACGAATATGTATATATATAAATGTAAATATATTTATCGCTAAGCTAGTGTGAAATTTTTCGTACGAATCTGTAAACCATGGTGCTTTGGCTAATCAAAGTCATCAGTTATTTTGTGTGTCTACGTTGACTTTGCCTTTATTGTCAGCCACTAAATGTCATCATGCTCAAGTGATTAAGGTCAAACAACTAACAAGCAATGACAATATTTCTGCTTCAGCAACAACTTGCTGAAATCTGTCTGAAATTTAATGGAAAATAGGTCAGTTTTTAAAACATTGATGTCTGGGACATGAAAGCAAAGTTTGAAGGGGACAGTAGTAATTTCCTTTGATATCCAGATAGAAGCGAATAAGAAATAACACTTAGTAACCAAAGACAAATAAATAAATAAATAAAAATTTTGTTACACAATTTCATCTAACAAACCAATATATAAATATATAAAATAAACTAAAGAGGTGAAATAAAACGAATAAATTGTTTGTTGGCACTCCGTCGCTTACGACAACGAGGGTTCCAGTTGATCCGATCAACGGAACAGCCTGCTCGTGAAATTAATGTGCAAGTGGCTGAGCACTCCACAGACACGTGTACCCTTAACGTAGTTCTCGGGGATATTCAGTGTGACAAGGCTGGTCCTTTGAAATATAGGTACAACAGAAACAGGAAGAAAGAGTGAGAGAAAGTTGTGGTGAAAGAGTATAGCAGGGGTCACCACCACCTGCTGCCGGGACCTCGTGGAACTTTAGGTGTTTTCGCTCAATAAACACTCACAACGCCCGGTCTGAGCCGCCACAAAATGAATAAATAGACATAAATAAACAGAGAAGTAAGTACGTCGATAATATTTGGCTTTGCTAAAAAATAGGTCGTGCTAAAATGCAAATGAATAAACAAATTAAAATAGCTCAATAAATAAAAGATAAACTGTTCCATTTTCAATTGCTGTTGACTGATCGTAATATTTAAAAACAAAGGTCACCTACTTCAAACACAATTTCAACATTTCTGGGTGTTTAAAAAATGAGATAAAATAAATAATTTAACCCTTTCATAATTATATTTCTAATAAAATGCACTGTTGTGCTCAAATTCATTTTGCAAATGATCATGAAACTGGCATCATTGTTTTAACGTTTGCTTTTTCATGCTTGCATGGGTCACACAGTCTTTATTTACTATGACCAGATGCCCTTCCTGTCACCAACCATTGCCAGCTTCCAAGCAAAGTTATATACCACACAGCCACACTCGTCAGTGTTTGGAAGATAACTTAAAAACAAAAAGATTCTTACAGAAAATTATGAAGGAAGGTTTCACTTTAAATGTGAACCTTTTTAAAACAAGAAGGTATTTTTGTATTATACAGCCAGAGGATTAAACAAATCAAACCTCTCTGTGAATCTCAGTTCTAAAAGTCATATTATATTACTTACCTGATAGATATAGACATGTCACAGAGTAAGAAGAATCCAGAACGTCTGAGAGAGCTGAGATCCCTTCCATACCAATACAGTTTCTTGATAAGTTCTTTGAAAAAAAAACAAAAAAAAACCCACACAGCTTGTATGAAAATATCGTAAAGGAAAGTCACCAACAAGACAGTATCTATATATATCTAATATAGTATTTGCATAAAGTTTAAATGTAAACTATAGCATTTTATGATGTAGTCTGTATGTTTGCCAGTCCATGTCTCTTTCTGTCTCTCTCTTTGGTCAGCATGGGATTGTAACAGAAGATGCTTGCCCAAGGTGCCATGCAACAAGACTGAACCCAAAATCATGTGGTTGGGAAGCAAGCTTTTTAACCACATAGCCATAATTGCACCTATTATACAAGGTAAATTTAATAAGTCCAGGCTCATTAACGTATTTACCTGTTTCAATTTGTCACCGTTCAAAAATGTGATTTCAAATTTTAGCATAAGGCCAGCAATTTCGGAGGTGATTTACATCGACCCCAGTGTGCAACTGGTACTGATTTTATTGACCCCAAAAGAACGAAAGGCAAAGTTGACTTCAGTGGAATCTGAACATGGACAATACTGCTAAGCATTTTACCCAACGTAATAATGACTCTGCTACCTTACCGCCTTTCTCTTATGTGTATATTAACTGATATTTTATTTAAAATATAGGTGTAGGCATGGCTGTGTGGTAAGAAGTTTGTTTCCCGATTACATGGTCCTAGGTTCAGTCCCACTGCATGGCACCTTGGGCAAGCATCTTCTACTATAGCCTTGAGCCAACCAAAATCTTGTGAGTGAATTTGGTAAACTGAAAGAAGCTCATTGTGTGTGTGCATGTGTGTGTGTGTGTGTCTTTGTTTGTCCCCTTCACATTGCTTACATCCGTGTAACTTAGTGGTTTGGCAAAGGAGACCATTCAAATAAGTATCAGGCTTCAAAATAAAGATAAGTACTGAGGCGCAGGAGTGGCTGTGTGGTAAGTAGCTTGCTTACTGACTACATGGTTCTGGGTTCAGTCCCACTGCATGGCACCTTGGGCAAGTTTCTTCTACTATAGCCTGGGGCTGACCAAAGCCTTGTGAGTGGATTTGGTAGACGGAAACTGAAAGAAGCCCGTAGTATATGTGTATATATATGTATGTATGTGTGTGCATGTGTTTGTGTGTCTATCCCCCCAGCATCGCTTGACAACCAATGGTGGTGTGTTTATGTCCCTGTAACTTAGCAGTTTGGCAAAAGAGACTGATAGCATAAGTACTAGGCTTCCAAAGAATAAGTCCTGGGGTCGATTTACTCGACTAAAAAGGCAGTGCCCCAGCATGGCTGCAGTCAAATGACTGAAACAAGTAAAAGAGTAGGTTGATTAGTTCAACTAAAATTCCTCAAGGTAGTGCTCCAGCATGACTGCAGTCTAACGACAGAAACAAGATAAAAGATATGTTTGAATAGTAAGCAAAACATTTTGACACTGGTGAAAGAGTAAAGAGCAAGGGTGTAATGAAAAGTGCTGAGAGCTACTGTTGCTTTTGTGGTTGTGGTTATGTTGAGAAATAAACAATTTAAATGGAACAGACCAGACTGAAAATAGTAATATTCTTTTGTAACATTTTGGCAATGAGAATCGCTCGTTCATTATCGATTTGGTTTTCAATCAACTCCAAAACTTCCACTCTTCGGTTATTCTAAGAAAAATAATACAAATATAATTTTAATGTCAATAAAAATAAAGACAATTTATAAATACAGTAGTTTGCAAATTAAACTGGACAGGATCAAATTTTTTGCGACTTTTTCAGAATATATCATAATCTCTGACTAAATTAATGAAGTTTTTGTTGTTTTCGTTCAAAATAATGTAGTCATGACATCTGGCATCTAGTCAGTTGTGGCTTTGCTCTAGCATTCCTTTCCTTCCGTGCTACACAAGAGCATGTCCTATATTGTTGTTTTTGCATGTGTTCATTATTAACCTTGAAATTCCTGATGGATATCACATTCAGAAAGCAATTCAGGAAATGTAGCTCTTAGAAAAAAGGTTGGTCTTAATACCAGACAGATTGCTGAAAAAAATGAATGTGGCAAAGTCAACTGTTAGTGAAATTGTGAAGAGAGCTGAAGACACTGGCAAACAAGCAACACTGCATCAAGGACAATGTGGAAGATGACACAAGACAACACCTTATAATGATAAGGTTTCAATAAGAAATAGAATGAAGGATCCAGAGAAAACCAGCAAAGATTATCAGAGAGATCTGACTTTCAACTGGTGTAAATTTTTCATCTTCAACTGTCTGACGAAGGATCCTTGAAGCTGGCAGACCTGCCAGAAAGCCAATGTGTAAACATTTATTGACTGTTGTTATGAAGAGAAAACATCTATGCTGGGCATGCGATCATGCTGGATGGAAGGCAGAAGATTGGAGAAAGGTTCTCAATCTGATAGTGACTCAGCTATTAGAGCAAGGTCATCAGCATAGAGAAGCTCCCAGGGGCATCCTTTCTTGAATTCCTCTGTTATTGCCTGGAGAAATATGATGAACAAGAGGGGGCTGAGGACTGATCTTTGGTGGATCCTGTCAAAGGCTCTCTCCAAGTTAACAAAAGCCAAGTACAGAAGTTTATCTTTGGCTAGGTATTTCTCCTGCAGTTGTCTTACCAGAAATATAGCATCAGTAGTGCTTTTCCCCTGGCACAAACCCAAACTGCATATCATCTAAACTAACTATCTTCCTAATTAGTTGGGCTATGACCCTCTCCGCGGCTTTCATTACCTGATCCAACAACTTGATACCTCTGTAATTATTTCTATCTAAGTCTTCAGCTTTACCTTTGTAGCAGTTGACTATGGTGCTGCTACACCAATCAGTGGATATGAATCCTTCGTGTATCACCTGATTGACTATACATGTGACTAAACTATAGCTGACACCGCCAGATATTTTAAGCATCTCTGCAGTGATTCCTGACAAGCCAGGGGATTTCCCTGTCTTCATACCCTTAACTGCTTTATCTACCAAGGTACTGTCAATTTGAATAGCTGGTCCCTCTGTTGGGTTGACATTTGGCAGACTCTCTCCCATTCATTCTCTTCATTTAGCAACCTTTCATAGTGGCATCTTCAAGTCCCTCTCTTTGCAGCTTCATTAAATGCATGTGAGCCATCATCCATGCAGACACATTTCTCTCCTATGACATCACAATTCTCTCTCACACACTGTCTTGCAACACAAAACACTTCAAGTCTTTGGTCCTCATGACAGAACATTGGCAAATTTTTTCTTATCTGCTTCCCCTCTGGCTAAGTAAACCTGTCTCCTGGCTTCCCTTCTGGCAATCTGATACAGTTCCCTGCTACACCGTTCTTCCCATCCTTCCATGCCTGTTTCTTTTCCTTAATAGCCCTAATTATTATAATCTTGCATTGTATGCATGTATGCATGAGTGTGTGCATGTGTGTTTACTTCCAGAATCTAAAAGTATGGTTACCTAACCAATTTGAATGTCCAGTCAGCCATACCAAATCGTCAGCATCCAAAGAGCTGCACCCAATTGGCCCATTCTGAGGTTTTTCAGGCTCTTCCCAAGCAGTAGTGATTGCATGGAGGGAACAACAACAACAACAACAACAGCAACATTACTACTTATTCTAAACAGTTTCAGCTTTGCCTTGGATAAATAACAATTAATAATTCAGAAATATGCAAAGTCTATTTAGCTTCACTTATACAGTTATCGTTTGTAATAGGGTGTCAGTAACCAGGCTGCAGTTTCAGTGACAAGAATTTTGTCACCATATAACAATTAACAAATCATCCTCATCATCATCATCGTTTAACGTCCGCCTTCCATGCTAGCATGGGTTGGACGATTTGACTGAGGACTGGTGAAACCGGATGGCAACACCAGGCTCCAATCTAATTTGGCAGAGTTTCTACAGCTGGATGCCCTTCCTAATGCCAACCACTCAGAGAGTGTAGTGGATGCTTTTACGTGTCACCCGCACGAAAACGGCCACGCTCGAAATGGTGTCTTTTATGTGCCACCCGCACAAGAGCCAGTCCAGGGGCACCGGCAACAATCTCTTTTGTTATCATACTGAAATACTCTGTTGAAATATTCTGTCTTTACTTCAATTAATTCATAAAATAATGAAGAATTGAGTAAAATAACTTTATCATTGCACTGTGCAACAAAATTTTTACTATTTATTGTCTTTGGTCAGTAAGTGTCATTTCTTATTTGCTTCTATCTAGAAATCAAAGAAAATTACTGTTCTTTTCAAACTTTGTAACCTGGACATCAATTTTCCATTACATCTCAGACAGAGCCAGTGCTGGGTTGCTGAAGCAGAAATATTGTTATAGCAAATATTCTGCTCAATACCACAGATTTGCTTGTCAGTTGTTTGACCTTAATCATTTGAGTATGTCCCTCAGTGGCTGACAATATGTGCATCTCTGATCATGAGCAGGAGTAGTGGTGGAGCATCACAACCATGCGTTGGGAGTAATTCTTTAGGATTTGAATAAATATTGTAACAAAAGCAAAGTTTGAAAGAAATACTAACTATTTTTCATGTTTTCTAAGGGTAAGCAAACAGGAAATAACAGTTGCTACCCAAGGACAAAAATCATGTTACACAGTGTTATTTATTAACTGGTGTTTGGATCATAAATTAACATTAAGTTCTGATAGATTTTAATTCAGGACTCTTGCAAACAAGATGTTTGTACTACAGTGTCTCAGGCAGGTTGGCGTCAAGTGTTAAGTATGTTTTTGAAAGGTTGACATGTATCTTCCCTGCAGTTGTCATTTCAGTTTGAAGACATTGGCTCAGATCAAAACACTTGCCTGACAAAAAAATCTAATAAAATACATCACACTTGCTTGGTACCTTACCTACCTTCAAAGTTTCCATAAAGATTTCAAACATTCTTATATATATGGAATACTGGTGCAGTTCAAATTTTTTTTTTTCTAAATTGTTGAGTATAATTGGAAGAGGACGAACATCTGGAAGCAGAAGACTATCACATTTGACTTACATCTGTCACATTTGACTGAACACTGCTTCATTTTACTGAGATATATATCATATCTTACTAAGATTTGTCACATCTAAAATACGCCCATGTTGACTAAAATCATATATACATCTTAACAGGTATACACATATACATGAATATTCACATGTAGCCAGACAACATACCAATGACTATATATATATCAATGAAAAGTATTTCAATACAAATGTATTCATTTCCAGCAAAATAACTTCTTCACTGTTCTCAGTTCTGTTAACGGCTACGCGTTCAGGCGAGTATACTTGGCATTGATGTGGCAACATTTGAAATATTGTCTAGGTAAATGCAGCTGATGAAGACTGATCAAATTTATGTTGTGAAACATATTTGAAGAGTGTGAAACCTAGGTACTGCATTATCCGATTCTGGGTTGTCCATTTATCGAATGTTCTTCCTAGAGGTAAGACAAATTTTTCATGTTTGTTGCACACACACATTTTTGCCAGTATATACACAGTGAAGCTATACAATAGCGTCGTAATTGTATCGATTGCTAGTTTCCAGTAAATATTGGTACCTTGTTGTACCACTCTTCTGAATTTATATATATATATATATATATATATATATATATATATACACACACACACACACACACACACACACATCTTACATTTGATAAAGCGCAATTGATTTCATGTAGGTTACACTGGTAAAGGAAAAATGAAACAAGAAATGGAGTGGGAATAAGTGATAGTCACAGATGTTAAATGAAGGCGAACTGTAGTGAGAGGTTCTGCTTTGAAGTTGCTGGTATTTTAATCAAAATGGCACTGCAGATTTATATTGCACATGATGATGTTTATTAATTCATTAATAAAATATATTACATGCCCATGCAAGCAGCATTCTTTATTTCCCACTGTCAACATAATCGTGTTTGGGCATGATGAAATATTGCTTTCTTTGGAATAGGAAGGGCTTAGTAACATCAATAGTAGATAGCCATATAAAATCCATCAACATAAAAGTAGATGCTTCATCTATGTGTGTGTGGGTGGGGGGTGTAGGTGGGGTGCACGCATGCATGTGTGTACATAGGTGCAGGAGTGGCTGTGTGGTAAGTAACTTGCTTACCAGCCACATGGTTTCGGGTTCAGTCCCACTGCGTGGCACCTTGGGCAAGTGTCTTCTACTATAGCCTCGGGCCGACCAAAGCCTTGTGAGTGGATTTGGTAGACGGAAACTGAAAGAAGCCCGTCGTATATATGTATGTATGTGTGTGTATATGTTTGTATGTCTGTGTTTGTCCCCCCAACTTCGCTTGACAACTGATGGTGCTATTCATGTGCCACTGGCACGGAAGCCAGACGGCTACTCTGGCAACAATTATGCTCGGATGGAGCTCTTAATGCTCCACTAGTACAGGTGCCATCACCATTTCGATTTCATTTGCCCCAACAGGTCTTCGCAAGAGGAGTTTAGTGTCCAATGAAAGATAGGTACGCATAAGTGGGCTGGCTACATCCCTGGCAGAGGCCTTGGATTTTGATCTCACTTGGCTTGCCAAATCTTCTCATGCACAGCATATTTCCAAAGGTCTCGGTCACAAGTCATTGCCTCGGTGAGGCCTAATATTCGAAGGTCGTGCTTCATCACCTCATCCCAGGTCTTCCTGGGTCTACCAGGGTGCATCAACTATTTGAGAAAAAAAAATTTAAGAACCACATATGGCTCAGATTTTAATTAAATATACACTATTTCTTTAGTTCCTACAGGGAAGCTTCAAATTTAATGCAAGTGACAAAAAGGCTTGCCATTCTTTTGGCCTTAGCCACCAACCAAAGTCCTTTGGAGATTGCAAACTACTTGAATGTTGTCAAGCCCTTTATGTTTAACATAAGAAAAGAGCTTCTGGTGTTTGGCAGGAATGTGTCTTCTGAGTCCAAAAGGGAAAAAAATATCCTTAAGGGTCAGACATTGTAAAACATTTGAGTTTGTCCATGGCATCATCAACGAGAATCCTGGCAAGTAAATGAGGGCCATTGCCAATTGTCTTCTTGTATCAGATTTAATGATTAGACGCATGGTGCACGAAGACGTCAAGTACAAATTCTCTGTTATGAGAAGAAGGCACTTCATGTCCAATTATTATCATTATTACGGCTGGGTTCCAACCTGGTCGACAGCAACAAAGTCCACCTGCCACACTTCTTGGCCCATCATCACTGCCTTGAGGTTTTGAATCCATTCCAGGTTAGTGTCTGCACTCAAGTTGTCAATGTAAGTGTGACATTTTCTTCTTCTTATATCACCATGAAGTGGGTTCCACAAGACTAATTTAGATGCTGAGAGTTCAGGGTGGCACACACAGTGACCAGATAGTCACAGCTGTTTTTGCCTGATCTTCTCCCTAGCCTTTGGCAGGTCTCCACAAAGGCATTCATTTGACATATATTGCTGCCATGTCACATTTAGCCCATTTGATAGTATGTCAGTGTCCATGTTTCATTGCTGTATAATAGCACTGATTTGACAGTTGCAACTAACAGCTTGATTTTGGTTTGCCTGGGCAATTTAGAGTTCCGTGACTTCTTTAGTTTGTGACAGGCTGTCCATGCTTGTGCCTTCCTGATCTTGATGTCTGTTTCTGAACTGCTCATCCAAGATCACATCAAGATCAGGAAAGCACAAGCATAAACAGCCTGTCATGTCCAATTAGACCTAGGAGAACCATGTGATTTGGTTGGAGTGTTTGTTTGCTGAACAAACTCAAGCCCCAGAGGAGCCCGACATTCTCAGATCAAAAAGTGAGCAGCGGAAATGGCAGATGGCTCTGTGCCAACTCACAAAAACCCCCCACTGCTATGCACACCAAGTTCCTATCATTTGAGATTGTCTTGGGTATTGTAAGCAATGAGGGCCATGTCATGCCTCCTCACTTTTTCCCTGGAAGGTGTTAGGGTCAATGTGGCAGCTTACATTGAGACAATGGAGATGGTTGTCAAACGCTAGATCGAAAGAGTTGATCAGGGGAGGCCTTTTGTGTCCCAGCAAGACTCTGCCCCCTCTCACACAGCCTGCATGACAACGGGGTGGATGGTCAAAAATTTTCATGACCATGTTATCACTAACATCTGACCTTGCTGTACTGATTTAAACCCCCTGGACTACTATGCCTGGGGGGAGTTGTTGAGGGGGAGACCAACAAGCATATCCACAATACCCAAGGACTCATTGATGGCAGGTTTATCAAACAGCTTTCTCCTATATGTATATAAGAATATATGCACCAAATTCAATAAAACTACATTAGTTTTTCTAACAAATATTTTTATTTCTTTATTTTAGGATGGTCATTTTATTATTTCTTTTGCCAAATAAACACATGCACAACTTTTTTTGCCAAATATACCCACGCACTTCTTCACTTCAGCTTTATTATTATTCTTATTTTTGTATCCTTTATCTTGAATATTTCATCACACATCCTGTGACCTCTTCAGTAACTCTCCATACCACGTGTCTTCTCCCGTTCTATTTAGTCCATTCTGTCTTTCTATAGTGTGCATCCTTCTCTGTGCATGCTTTTGCATCTGTATCTCTGTGTATGTGCATGCATGTGTGCATGTATGTGTGTGTGTGTGTGTGTGTGTGCATGTCTATGTGTTTTGTATGCTTGTTTTGTGTATGTGTATATGGGTTTGCTTACTATAATGTTTGTACCTGTGTCCTTTATTTAGTTTTTTTCTTCTTTCTCATATTTTTCATTTATCTACTTGTCTATTTCTCTATTTTCTTTCTTCATTCCACCTTAGGTATGTGTCTTTCGTGTGTGTATATGGGTTTTTGTATTATACTGTTTGTATCTGTGTCTTTTTTTTTCTCATGAAGTAACTGCTAGACTGAGAAAAATGGGTCCGACATGATTTACTAAACCCTTAAATGTAGTGTCCCAGCATGGCCATAGTCCAATTATCGCAAATGAAACCAATAAAGAAATGAAATGAAGAATGTCTGTTTGGTCATGTCTGACCTAGAGCTAAACAACATAATATAGAGGAATGAAAATGAAACCTAACATACTGTCACGGATGCACATGAGCTGGTAAAATCTCTTGGCCAAAGGGTCTGCTGATGCAATATAAGCTGTCTTCTCTGGAAATAACAAAGGAGATCATTTATTAGTCTTTTGAGTTGTAGGAATTTTTCTCTAATATCAATTTCTATTCGATATGCCTGTAGTGAAACTACCTCCCGCCATTAGATACAAACTACTATCGCCATTACATACAATCTTCTCATTTAAATATAAATAAATGCGAGCGTAGTAGAGAACCCATTCCTTGTCCATCACGTGACTGATCATTATTCGAATCGGCAACTTCTTCGAACCGTTCCCGCCAGAACGCAAACTGACCAATCACGGCCCCTAGTAAGGTCACGTGATAGAGTATATTTCTACCATCTGGTGAGCCAATAGTTTGTTATAAATAGCTTTAACTCGGCAGCCAAATTCGTCTCGGTCCAGTTTCTCTTTGAGAACTGTTCCGTGTACCACACGACAGCAGCAGCAGCCAGCGACCACTTCAGCAGCTTCGTCCAGCCACGATGACCTCCGCCGTCGCCACATCAGCAATAAGAGTCTACTACTACTATCCAGCATCATCATCATGACCAACACGATTAATACCAAGCAGCCTCTACGCTACCAGCGTCAACACGATTTACTATGTACACCAAACCAAACTCCGCGGCCCATCTCTCTCTTCGATTCTGTTAGGTGACTTAGCTTCACCACAGTAAACAAACAGACAAGAGAACCACAGCCAGCGACGAACATCTGTATAACAAGAATCACGGCTAGGCATCGATGCCTCGACATCACAACTAGTGATCAGCTCTGCCAAACTCAGCCTCCCTCACTTTCACATACAGAACTTTTCTTATTGTGTACCCAAGATCTGGTATAATTGCTCACGTGTCATTGACTCTTTCTCTGCTGTAATATTTCACATACACACATGTATCACTCACATACACACTTTTCTTTGTACGACGGCCTGTCTTTGATTATGTTCTTATATGTCGCATTCACACTCTCACACAGACATACATCTTTAACACTACAATAAATATATCTGTTATTCATCTTATACGGTTGTGGTCTTTCATTACTGGTCGTCTATGTTATCGTAGCATAACATATCATGTATATCATCTTTGATATATTATTGTATGTTCGACCGTGTGACGCGTTTAAATAAAAGGAGTCCTCTGTTCTTCCATTCGTCACCATATCTCCTTTTATGAGTTCGCACGGTCGTCCCTTACATGCCCTTATCAAATTTCTTTCCTGATAACATATTGTTACGAACGCCCGCACGCGAAGCACCTCCTTAACACCGAAGAGGGGACTCGCGCACGTGCGAACGTTCAACACTCAGTGAGCTAGCAAATTCGTCTGTTGGTCACCTGACCGCGATAATAAAGCCCCGGCTGGAGCACGTAACGAAGAACAACACAGGCAAATAGGACGGGGAGGAAGAAACAACACGAAGACCATGCATTGGGTAACCTTTTCTTTTTACATACATAACATCACAGAATACATTTAAAACATTAAAATAGAGCATTACATAATAACAATTCCAATACATGGCATGACAGTTCAATAACGTTGACAAAGTTTCCAAACAATTACAAGCTTTTCAATCATTTTTACATCCCAAAGTTTGTGTCTCAAGTTTCATTTGACAACAAAGTTCTTCTGCTTCTTTCTTTTGTATTTCTTTTCTTTTCCTTTCTTTTAGAAGCATTTAACAACAACACAGTTAACAACTCAGAGTTCTTTTTCTCTAAAATAATATAAAAGCATTTACCACAACGAAGTTCGTTTCCTTCAGGTCTGCTACTTCCACTGACCAAGGCAGTCTGCCACTACAATTCCGTCTCTCTGTCCCTCTCTCTCTCTCTCTGGGACTCTATGCGTTTCTGCTGACCATAACTTTCTCTCTGTCAGACTTATAATTCTTCATCTTCATCTCTGTACAACTGCTTCATCTCTCTGGGACTCTATGCGTTTCTGCTGACCATAGCTTTCTGTCTGTCAGACTTATTCTTCATCTCCATCTCACTCGACTGGCCCCATCTCAACGGGCAAACTGCTGTCTCCCAACCGCTCCGGCTGGCTGCCACAACCCAACTGCCTCGGCTGGCTGCTACCGCTCGATTGCCTCTGCTGGCTGCCAGAACTCCACTGGCCAAAATTCTCTGCTCACTGCTTCGGCCGACTGCTTCCCGCCAATTCCTGTCCTGCTGAACTTTCGGTGACCGGAAAGGGGGCAGCTACGCTAAAAATAGCTGTGGTCGCCGACGAGACAAAGGAAATACCATTGTCCCCAACTGACCAGAGTATGGGTTCAAAACCCAGCCCGGGAGATAGGGATATGATGCTAATTGTATTTTCGGTTGTCGCATCAATATCTTCTTAACACCCTCTACTTCCACCTGTGTTCACTCACAACATTCCCATCTCTCCTTCATCTCCCACTCTCTTTTCACAACCTCGTGAACTTACCCAACCACTCACCCTATCTACTTTACTGTTCTATTTTACTAAATGCTTCTCCCTGTAACTTGAGTGTGCACTTGATCACATTTTCACTATCTTATCTCTCTCTCTCTCTCTCCTCTCTTTTTCTTTTTCCTCTCTCTCTCCTTTTCTCTTACTGCAAGACACTTGTTTCTGTCCCTCTATTTATTCTCACCATCTGGCATAGAACCATGTCCCTTAGTCCTACTGGTCTTGCAAGTTACTTGGTAACCTCACTGCTGTTGGTGCCACATACAAAGCACCCAGTACACTCTGTAAAGTGGGTGGCACTAGGAAGGGCATCCAGCCATAGAAACCATTCCGAAGAAAACAGTAGAGCTTGGTGCAGTGTTCTGATTTCCCAGCTTCTGCCAAACTGTCCAACCCAAGCCAGTATCGAAGGAAGATGTTAAATGATGAGGATTTCTCTATTTCCTATACTGCAATGATCCTCTGGCATTATGCTTGCCCAACCCTACCAGAACTAGCAAGCTGATGCATAACAACTATAGAGCTGCTTTTATTGCATAATTTGAATTTTATTCTGCTTATGTGGTGCTTTCGTAGAGACGCAATGGCCCAGTGGTTAGGGCAGCGGACTCGCGGTCATAGGATCGCGGTTTTGATTCCCAGACCAGGCGTTGTGAGTGTTTATTGAGTGAAAACACCTAAAGCTCCACAAGGGTCCGGCAGGGGATGATGGCGAACCCTGCTGTACTCTTCCACCACAACTTTCTCTCACTCTTACTTCCTGTTTTTGTTGTTCCTGTAATTCAAAGGGTCAGCCTTGTCACACTGTGTCACGCTGAATATCCCCGAGAACTATGTTAAGGGTACACGTGTCTGTGGAGTGCTCAGCCACTTGCACGTTAATTTCACGAGCAGGCTGTTCTGTTGATCGAATCAATTGGAACCCTCAACGTCGTAAGCGACGGAGTGCCAACAACATGTGGTGCTTTCACAAACTAGTGTATAGCTGATATCCTATCTCTATATATCTCAAGATTAGCTGATTTTATTTCCTTTCAGAAGTGACATGAGTACATGACATTGAGAAGCTGCAACCATAGTGAAATAAGTATTTGTCACTCTCATGGTCACTTCTAGTGTGATTTTTTTTTTTTTGTCTAGTTCTGAAGTCTGTATTTTTAATGCAATATGTCTATAAGGGAGTTTTACCTGGACGAAAAACTATTTTCTGGCTTTTCAACTACACACAGACATTACGTATGTTATATTACTAAAGGTTTTACTATAGAGCTGCTTCTATTGCATAATTTGAACATAAATATTATTCTACATTTGTTCATTGAAACTCTGATTAAGATTTAAAATAAAAATGAAAATCAAATAAAATTCTGAAGAAAATATCAAAATGTCACTTACATTGCTCAACTGGAATCTGTTAAAATGTATTTCTTAATCACAAGAGTACAAATTTATGAGGAGAAACTATGCTGTTTCTCTTCATAATCTTCTTACTTTTCTCAAGGATATTAGAAATATAAATGATGTTGTGGTCTAGATACAGGTCAGCCATACTTGAGCAGATCTGTGACCAAAGGCATTTAAACATTGATTATATCACCTTTGTCTAAAGACAATAATCCCATAAGCTTATGGGGTCATCAGGAAAGAATGTGTGCCATTTTGGGGCCTTCTTCTCTACAACATTATTGCACACTGGCACCCCTCAATGAGATGAGGTCCAGTTTGTAGATCAACTGGTTACTAGGTTTCACTCAATATTCCTAAATTGGTTTTAAATTAACTAAAAAAAAAATTTTAATTAGATAAGTCTCCCTTTACTATATTAAATAAATATGAAATTATAAAAAAAGTTATCATTAATTCAATATAAATATGACATACCATCCATAAACATGGCTTGTTCATCAACTATACAATAGAAAAATATCTTAGGCATTCTTTGTATTTATCATAAAAAGTCTTAGACAACAGTTTCCCAGATTCGTTAGCATAAAATATTCAACTGACCTGGTTAATATTGTATTAGCATATAGTTAACACTATACTAGTGGAAGCATAATGGCCCAGTGGTTAGGGCAGCAGACTCGTGGTCACAAGATCGCGGTTTCGATTCCCAGACCGGGCGTTGTGAGTGTTTATTGAGCGAAAACACCTAAAGCTCCACAAGGCTCCTGCAGGGGATGGTGGCGAACCCTGCTGTACACTTTCACCACAACTTTCTCTCACTCTTACTTTCTGTATCTGTTGTGCCTGTAATTCAAAGGGTCAGCCTTGTCACACCGTGTCATGCTGAATATCCCCGAGAACTACATTAAGAGTACACATGTCTGTGGAGTGCTCAGCCACTTGCACGTTAATTTCACGAGCAGGCTGTTCCATTAATCGGATCAATTGGAACCCTCGACGTCGTAAGCGACAGAGTGCCAACAACAACAACACTATACTAATATATATTCTTTTCAAATTTTGGCAAAAAGCCAGCAATTTCGGGGAGGGGATAAATCAATTACATTGACCCCAGTACTCAGCTGGTATTTATTTTATCGACCCTGAAAGAATGAAAAGCAAAGTCAGCCTCAGCAAAATTTGAACTCAGAACATAAAGACAGAAAAATGCTGCTAATGATTCTACTAGTTCACTGCATTTATAATAATAATAACAATTATTTCTACACTAGGCAAAAGGCCTGAAATTTGGGGGAAGTGGGGGCAGTTGATTACATCGACCCCAGTACTCAACTGGTACTTATTTTATCGACCCTGAAAGGATGAAAGGCAAAGTTGACCTCAGTGGAATTTGAACTCAGAATGTAAAGATGGATGAAATGCTTCTAAGCATTTTGCCCAGCATGCTAGTGATTCTGCCAGCTTGCTGCTTAAAAAAAAATGATAATAATAATAATAATAATAATAATAATAATAATAATGATAATAATTATAATCCTTTCTACTGGAGGCACAAGACCTGACATTTTTGGAGAGGGGACCAGTCGATTACATCGACCCCAGTATGTAACTGGTCCTTAATTTATCAACCCCAAAAGGATGAAAGGCAAAGTTGGCCTCAGGGGAATTTGAACTCATGTATGTGCGTGTGTGAGAGAGAGAGAGACAGAGACAGAGAGAGACAGAAAGAGAGAGAGTGTGTGAGTGTTTTTGCGATTGTGTTTGTTCCCCACCACTACCAGCTAGTGTTTGTTTACATCCTAGTAACTTAGTGGTTCAGCAAAAGAGAGAGACCAATAGAATAAGTACCAGATAAAAAGCGGTGTTCCAGCATGGCCACGGTCAATGACTGAAACAAGTAAAATATCAAAGGAAAGATAAATACCAATGAAAAATATTTCATTTAAAAAAATACATACCAGGTGTAAACGACTCTGACAAACTGACATCAAAATTTTTGGAATCGGTCAGGAAATCTAAGATGTCTTGAGGCTCAAATTCAGATGAATGTTCAGAGGAATCACCAGCAAACATTACCTTTTTTTCTTTCTCACAGACCATTCTTAGAAGAGGAAATGACTCGGACAGCTTATGTGGTACCAATTTACCTTTTACTAGAAGAAGTAAAAAATTTTAAAAAAAACTAAGATTATAATTTTCCCAATTATTTCAATCCATTTCATCAATGATCGTCATCAGTTATCTTATTCTTGGCTGTATACTCTTGGTTTAGAAATAAAAGTTTGTAGTTCAAATCCAGTCAGATATGTACACATTCAGAAGTAGCACATCTCATGACAATCAAACTCATATAAATGTAGTGTGTGTGTGTGTAAATATATATTATATATTATATATTTATCTGGATGAATTTATCTTTGTCCTTTAATAGGAATTTCCTCATACGTTATTACATGGAAAAATGCAAGCAAGAGAAATAATATTCTTAAGATTATAAACCTGGAAAAGTACAGGACAAGTTTTTACAGTTGGAAAAGTTCAGGACAACTTATTATATCTGGTAAAGTACAGAACAAGAAAATTTTTACTTAGAATATCGCAGCTAAGGATAAAGTTTCAAAAAAAAATATTTAGATTTAGAAAATATTAGCTTTTATTAAAACCAAAAATTTTATTACAAGTTATTACTTCTATTTGTTATAACTTGTTACTTCTATTAAAAATTAAAAATAACTCAAAATATTTTTTGCACTTTAAAAAAAATTAATTAAAAAAATTATTTATTAATAATTAGAAATTTGAAAATAGATCATAAAAAGTAATAGTAGTACATAATTAGTTAGTACAATAAATAGAATAATACAAAGATTAGTTATCTATTACAGTAAAATCTACCTATAACAACAAATTCATAGTAAAATTTGCTTGAGTTATTTCCTAAGTTATATCCAAGTCTTCACATTTTTAGTCTTGACCCAATGCCTATTTTTTACATAATGAATTTGCCTACCATATGTACTATTCTACTTTGCATAAAACTTTAGCTATATTGATACCTCTGACTCTCATTTTTTAAGTATTCTAGTGTGTCAATATTTTAACAAAACGATGGTACCTTTTTAATTATAATGTTACTTTGTAAATTAAAATAAAATAATTTTTATATACAAACTTTATCGTTAGCTGCAATATTTTAAGTAAAAATTTTCTTGTTCTGTACTTTACCAGATGTAATAACTTGTCTTGTAATTATAATCCTAAGAATATTATTTCTCTTGCTCACATTTTTCCATGTAATCCACATTTTTGCCAGGCTATGCTATTATACTAATTAATAATGTGTCAAATGTGTTAGTTAGCATTGTTGTTAATTTTTTATCTCAATGACGCCAGCGACATATATTAAAAGTCCCCTCAGAGGACTATATTCATAAAAAAGGATAAAACTATATTAGCACCCTTAAATTTGAGAAACAAACACTCATAACATTTTTCTTTTAAAACTTCATTGCATGAGATTGATACCATGAAATTCCTTGAATTGAGCTCTATCATTTAAGCTTAATTAAAATATAGTTTGTTTTTAAAATAAAAAAGTTAATTATACTTAAATCCAATTTTTTGCTTTACTTATATTTTTTTCATGATATTTTACCTCACAACTTTTTATACAAATTTTTGTTGCATGGAAACAAAACTATGAAATTCTTCATGCTCTCTTCTATCACTGAAGCTAAGATAAATATATTTTGCTTTTAAAATAAAAATGTTATTTAGATCTAAACTTGATTGGTGGTGTTACTTACTCTCCTATAACGTTGCCTCAAATTTTTATGTAAACCTTTTTCTACTGGATCAAATCTCATTTTGTTTATGCCAAAATGTAGCTAGGCACCAGTCCTCTTCAAAAATGTTAACAGTGTTCAATTTGGTTAATAACTGAATGCAAATAGAGATGTTATTGTCTATGGAATTGGTTATACTTTTAGGATAATTACTGTTCAAGTTGATACACCTGAGGTTGTCATTAGGTTTATGGTATTGTTGGAATACTCTCATACTCAAATCTAAATTAATATCCAAGATATTAACTATGGTATGCTCTTCCTCTACTGAGATGGATAATTCTAGCCCTTTGAAAACTTAAATAATTTCTTTCCTATACTATTCTATTTTAACATGGTAGGTTTATGAAAGTGAACAAAACATCATCACTGTATAACCCCCTCCCCCGACCATGTCTGTTTGCAACAGACATCTGCATTGATAGAGCTTCCATGTTCCCATAGCTCGTAATGGATGATACCTTTCATGTTCCACCAAACATAGAGCAAGGACTTTTGTGGATGGAGCTCTGGTTTTGGTGCTGGCACTGGCCTCTCATTACATGATAACCATTGTCTTTTCTGTTTTCTGTTGTGATGCAAAACTCATTTTTCATCACCTGTAACAATGCAGTGCAGAAATGACAGGCTGTTACTTCTGGTTAGAAGACTGCTGCAGATGATGGAATGTGTTGTTCGGTTCTCAAGTGTAAGCTTATGTGGAAATCAAATTCCCAATTTGCTTGAGATGTCTGTGGATAGTTGGACATGACATATATTAAATTTTTGTGCTACATGGTGCTTTGATGTGGATCCAATACAATAAATAGTCTCATTCAAAAGGTTATCATTCAGAGTGGGTCATCTTCCAGAGTGAAGCTTGTCAGATATGTTACAATCACCATCTTCAAACCTTTTAAACCACAGCTGACATGTACGAGCTTTCACTTTATCTGGATACACTTCACGGATGTTTTCGTTGTTTTTATAGCAGTACTTTTCTCTTGAAATTCATACAATGATCAATATGTTGTTTCATAAAGTTCTTATCCTCCATGAGGTTAATTACCAAAATAACTATGAATGGCACACTGCCAGATAGAAGAGATTATATTCTATTTCTAGACAGTTCCCACCCATTTGACCTTGGCTCTGAGGTGATTGACTGATTTACATTACATAGTGGTGAAAAAACACAATTGCTTTCAGAACATCCTAATATATGAGATAAGTCATATATATATATATATATATATATATATATCATCATCATCATCATCATCATCATTTAACGTCTGCTTTCCATGCTAGCATGGGTTGGACGATTTGACTGAGGACTGGTGAAACCAGATGGCTACACCAGGCTCCAATCTGATTTGGCAGAGTTTCTACAGCTGGATGCCCTTCCTAACGCCAACCACTCAGAGAGTTTAGTGGGTGCTTTTACGTGTCACCCGCACGAAGGCCAGTCAGGCGGTACTGGCAACGGCCACGCTCGAAATGGTGTCTTTTATGTGCCACCCATACAAGAGCCAGCCCAGGGGCACTGGCAACGATCTCGCTCGAAAGTTCTTACGCATGGCACGGGCACAAGTGCCAGAAAGGCGACGCTGGGCACAGGTGCCATCATGATTTCGCTTTCGCTTGCCCCAATAAGTCTTTGCAAGCTGAGTTTCGTGTCCAATGAAGGAGACGACGTTGGCATGGGTGCCAGTCATCGAATTTAACTCGATTTCGATTTCACTTGCCTCAACAAGTCTTCACAAGTGGAGTCCAATGAAGGAAGGTACACATAAGTGGACTGGCTGAGGCCTTAGATTTAGGTCTCACTTGGCTTGCCAGGTCTTCTTACGCACAGCATATTTCCAGTTGGCAGAGTTTCTACAGCTGGATGCACTTCCTAACGCCAACCACTCAGAGAGTGTAGTGGGTGCTTTTACATGTCACCGGCACGAAGGCCAGTCAGGCGGTACTGGCAACGGCCATGCTCAAAATGGTGTATTTTATGTCCCCCCCACACAGGAGCCAGTCCAGGAGCACTGGCAACAATCTCTCTCGAAAGTCCTTACACATGCTGCGGGCACAAGTGCCAGAAAGGCGACGCTGGGCACAGGTGCCATCACAATTTCGCTTGCCCCAATAAGTCTTCACAAGTTGAGTTTCGTATCCAATGAAGGAGACGACGTTGGCATGGGTGCCAGTCCTCGAATTTAACTCGATTTCACTTGCCTCAACAGGTCTTCGCAAGTGGAGTTGAGTGTCCAATTTAACTCGATTTCGATTTCACTTGCCTCAACATGTCTTCGCAAGTGGAGTTTAGTGTCCAATTTAACTCGATTTCGATTTCACTTGCCTCAACAGGTCTTTGCAAGTGGAGTTTCAGTGTCCAATTTAACTCAATTTCGATTTCACTTGCCTCAACAGGTCTTTGCAAGTGGAGTTTAGTGTCCAATGAAGGAAGGTACACATAAGTGGACTGGCTGAGGCCTTAGATTTAGGTCTCACTTGGCTTGCCGGGTCTTCTCACGCACCGCATATTTCCAAAGGTCTCGGTCAGAAGTCATCGCTTCAGTGAGGCCCAATGTTCGAAGGTCGTGCCTCACCACTTCATCCCCGGTCTTCCTGGGCCTACCTCTTCCACAGGCTCCCTCAACTGCTAGGGTGTGGCACTTTTTCAATATATATATATATTTTCCTTTATTGTAGTAAATTTGACTTACAGTTGTTTCCAGTTGTTATAGGTTCGTTATTGATAGGTTTACTCAATTGGTCCATTGATCAGTTGAGAGAAATTGAATAACCTGGAAAATTAATGCTATTTTCATCATAGCTATTTTAGGTAGCCAGAAATAACTATGATGAAAGTAGCAAGTTTAAACCTATCAATAATGAATTTATAATGGCTACTGGAAGCAACTATGTCAAATTTACTACAATGAAGGAAAATAGGTAATTGTCTTGTACACCACTCTATGTAAAAAACAGTATAACTGGAGCATAACTATGGATTTACAATATAGAATGAGTGTGTATGTGTTTGACAGTGTGTACGTATGCATGTGATTTAAAAAAGATATGTAAAAGATAATTTTGTCAATTTTTGTGATGGCTGAAACAAAGGAAATTCTATTTTCTGCTGGGGAAATGGCAGTCAAAACAGTTGTCATGCTCCAAACTGCTTACAAGACCATTGCCATGAGCAAAACACAAGTTTACGAGTGGTTTTCATGCTTTGGGAATGGTCACTTGTCATCTGAAGACCAATCTTGTTCGGGGTGACCATTGACCTCCGAAATGAATGAAAACATCACGAAAATTCATGAACTGGTCTTGGGGCACTGTCATTGAACAATTGATGAACTTGTTGATATGACTGGTGTGTCCTGGAGCTCCTGCCAACGAATTTTGAGCAAGTAACTGCAAATAAAAAGAGTTGCAATAAAATTTGTCTCTCGCTTGCGCATGGGAGATCAAAAGTAGTCACGACTGAATACATGTCATGAACTGAAAAGACAGTTGGAAGTTGATCTGAATCTTTTTCTGAAGGTCATCACTGGTGATGAAAGCTGGTGCTATGGCTACAACCCAGAAATGAAGCAGCAATCAAGTCAATGGAAACATTCAATGTCACCACAACCATGAAAAGTACATCAAATGAAGGTCCAATGTCAAGATGATGCTGATTTGTTTCATTGATGTGAAAGGAATTGTCTACAGAATTTGTTCCTCCTGACCAAACTGTTAACCAGATATTCTACTTGGCAGTTCTGAAGAGTTTGCAAGACGTGATGAGAATAAAATGCCCTGACCTGTGGCAAAGTGAAGAGTGGTGGTTTCATCATTACAATGCACCTTGTGCACACCGCTTTGAATGTGAAACAGTTTTTTGCCAAAACTGGCATGACCTTGCTTACCCAGCCTCTTTATTAGCCCGATCTTGCTCCCTGCAACTTTTTCTGTTCTCCCAAACGATAAAAAGTTTTTAAAGGAAAACGTTTTGAAGAGGTGAAGGAGAAAACAACAGAAGCATTAAAAGGCATCACTTCGCAAAAGTTCCAGGACTGTCTTGGATAGTGGAAAAATGCATCTGGACTGATGCACTGCTTCAAGTGGAGAATACTTTGACAGTGATAAAAGTGTAAACATGTAAAACTAAGTGAGTAAAATAATATTGCAAAATTCTGGTTTCTTATGGGTATCCCCCTCATATGTATGCATGAACCACAATAATGACAACAGCACCTTCACCATCACTGGTAGTGGCAATACCATTGATACCATTACTACCGCCACCACCTCCAGCAACGCCAACACCAGCAGTCCTAGCTCCAACAACGATAACAGTGACAGCAACAACAGCAAAACTGGTTGATACATATGCCCACCGGAGTTCCAGAAACGAGATACATAACATGACTGGCAACTGAGAGACAATGGAATTCCATACTTGATCTCATGGAAAATCCTCAAGTACCCAGACCCCTACATCAATGGGACAAAATATTGCAAATTATGCATAGCTGAACAGGCGATAATTCTAAAGGATTTCCTAACTCCAGAATGGAGATTTTCAGGCCATGTTTACATCTTAGGAGAATCCTGCAAGCCTTTTAGAGCCCATAAGATTGTGGCAGAGCCAGAAGTTGATAGCCAAGGGAGAAATCACCATTGTAACCTTTGAGTAGTGAGGTATTTTGTTCTCCATATTTTTAAGACATCTTGATCCAATAGGTTTTGGAATCTGATAATATGCCATAAAGCTAAACCCTTTATGGATGGGAAACTTAAGGTAATCCCATAAACCGGCCTATACATATATAGTTAATGTTTACTTTAACCTATGGATTAATGTTTATTTTAACTCCCAGTCACCCAAAAAACCCCCTAAAATTCAATCTTATAGGTGTAAAAAAATGTGTAGAAGACGAATAAATAATAAAAAATTTGCATAAATGAACACGATCCAATTTTTCCCTCACAACTTTCAGGCAAATGGATATATATATTTGAAATTTTATAGAAATGGCACAGATTACCATTATAAAGAAATTTGTGGGGAAAAAGTTTTTTGAAGGGGTGGGGAGAGGATTTTGGGATAATTCACACGATCTGATTTTTTCCCTCATAATGGGTATCTTTGGTTAATGTTTAGAATATTACCTGGAAACGAAAAAAAAAAAAAAAAACTAGTGCAACGGGTGTAAAAAATGTGTAGGAAAACGAATATGAAAACAAAATGTGCGGAAAGCAATGGGGTAGTCAGAAAATTCTCAAGATCTGAGTTTTTCCTTCATAACTTTGAGGAACATGGGGTTTTTTAAAATGAAATTTTATATAAATACCTTTCAAATGGCATTTTTTTGAAAATATTTTTTCAGATTCCTACGTTTTAGAGGGCTAAATTGCAGTTTTGCACCTCACCTTCAAAAACGCATTTTTTGGGGTCCTCTACTGATTTTTTTCTTCTGAACAAAAATAAAGGGTTTACCACACAAAAGGTATGCATAATGCATGTCGCTTGAAAGGTATTCATATACAACTTCATTAAAAGATATTTATTTTCCTCAAAGTTATGGGCGAAAACCTTGGATCTTGTGAATTTTTCAGAGTCCTCTCCCTACACCTTCGAAAAAAAAATTTACCCACAAATTTCTTTATAACCATAATGCATGCTGTTTGAAGGGTATTTATATAAAATTTCATTTAAAAAAAAAAAACATTTTCCTACGCAACAACATCTGGTCGTTGCGCGCACGCATACTGATTACATGATCGTATAGTGTGTTTATGTATTTAAAGTTTCAGTTCGGATGGCACCTTACTCACTCGCACCTTGGCCACACGTTTGCCGCAGTACGAAGGCAAGAGCACCCATTCCTCTGTCCTTATTGCCTCTGTAGAGTGCTTTTTGCTTCCTCCTCCGTTGTGAAGCGCACCTCCACTGGCGTATCTCCTCCCTATACTGATTACATGATCGTATAGTGTGTTTATGTGTTTAAAGTTTGAGAACTGTATGCATCTGAGGGGGAGAAGGTTTGAGTTTAGTGGGCCATTAATTTTTTTTTTTCTATTTAATGTTGTCTTTTCATATTTTCAAGTAATTTAAAACAAACGCACTATACGGTAATGGGTACTACTCAAGCAGAGCGGACCCGAACGCGCAGTCGCGCTAGCTAGTCGTGAGTGGTCGATCCTACGAAAAGTGCGCGCGTGCAAATGAATACATGTGTTCCCACACTTCATATCGTAATAATCACGGTACATTGGCTCATCAATATGTGACCGTTTCATGTTACCACATGATCCACTTTTATATTTCAGTCTACGTTTTATAGGTGACCAGAATGGGCCACATATCCGTGAAAATCGTAGTTCCTGGCTCCACATTTTCAATGATTGCAGCTTCTAACGTTTCAGCCTTTCTATGTTGCAGGTAGCCCTTTTTCTGAGTGACATCGTAAAAGCCTATCACACAAAACTTTTCAACCATTCTGCCAACCTCATATTTCCTCTTGAAAAGCAGGCTTTCATCCACTTGTACAACGTGGTTCAGTCCACCTAATTTTTTCTTATCTTTCAGTAACATGACTGCGCGTTCGGATCCGCTCTGCTTGAGTAGTACCCGGTAATGTAATCAGTAAGCGTGCGCACGACGACCGGATGTTGTTGCGTACTAGTATCGAAGATAACACATACACTCACATACATACAAACGTTTCTAAAAAAAAGAATGCGCATGTGCGTGTACATTGCGAACGTCAATTATCAGTGACCTAAAATTATGTGCGATGTCGTTTCTCTGAAAAATTACACTCAGGAATCAAACGATTGTTTGCTCAAAATACTAAAGGAATTACTTTAAACGGATTTTAGTTTATGTTTTCTTAATTTACACGCATGGAGGCCACCGAAACGAAGTGAGTATTCAAAAATAGAACTGTAATTCTATTTTATTTTTATCGAGTCAGTCGCAAGACGAAGTTAAGTAAAACAAGGTTTATTGTCATCATTTCAGGTGGGAGTGAGTGAAGGGGTGTGTTGTCATATGTGCGGACATGCATACAATATTATTCGGAAACAAAAAAAAATGGTCAAAACGAAAGATAAAAAAACAAAAATTCCGCAAACGAACGGAGAAGAGACGTATACAAAAAAACCTCTCTTCCCGATTCAACGGCCGTCAAGTACTTCCGCGTTTGTTGGAGGTAAAAGACATGGAAAACACACCGCTTTTCATTTTTTTTCTTCTTTCTACCTTTCAGGAGTGGATTTTACCGCACCCTGCTTCGATTGTGTTTTGGGTTTTTTTTTCTACAGAAACGGGACAGACCACGTTTTTTTTTTCTTTGATCTTTTCCCTTTCATCGGCAGATCGAAAAATTAATTTTTTGTAACTAAACACTTTCAAACTTCGGACACTGGTAGAATGTGTCATATAAAATATGTTTGACTCTTAGCGTTTTTGAGAGAAGTTTCTATTTACGAAGTTGTTATTCGGTAATTTCAACCAATCAATGACTTGTATTTAGCTGAGTAAATTTACTGGTTATATTTAGCAACGACTATCGGCGGTTACATTTCGTTTGTCCTCTGTTATTTATGACATTGCCAAAAAGGTGGAGATGGAGTATATGTAATCTGGGTATACCCCCACTTTTAAATTTTGTTTTTTTTTACGGAATTCCACGTTTTAGGCTATGGAGATTCCGATTTTGAAAAAAATTTTTCAAAACTCTCAATTTCAAAATTTCGATCCCCTCCCCGGTTTTATATAGATCCACAGGGTAAACCTAACCCTAACTCAAACCCTAACCCTAAACCTAACCCTAACACTAGTTTTGTGAGATTTGGCTGTTATTTCTAGCATGTAAATAGCCTGCTTGGTGGTGGTGGGGGAATTGAAATTTTTCAAAAATTTTTTTTTCAGAATCGGAATCTCCATAGCCTAAAACGTGGGATTCCGTAAAAAAAATTAATAAATAAGGGGGGGAAAGGTTCAGATTACATATAGTCCATCTCTACATATAGTCCATCAAATACACGTCTGATACGGAGGTTCCGGAAAATTGCCAAAAATCAGTATTGAACCCAGAACCATGTGGTTGGTAAGCAAGCTACTTACCACACAGCCACTCCTGCGCCTATAGCTACTTTTATTGACATAGTTTGCGACGAGGGCAGTACATAGAATAGCTGCGGGCTGGACGAAGACATTAATGAGATGAGATGAATGATAAACACGATGATATTAATGGGAGAAGACAGAAGCCGCCCGCCGAACTCTGCTTCTCTAAAACATTGTTCTTTTATAAATTAAACAAATTTACAAATTGAGGCTATAAACCTCTTCACAATATCATTAAGGGATCTTTTTGGTTTGACGGGCAACATTTTTCATTAATGTTTTATGTAGTGTTTTTGGTACCGAAACACTTTCAAACTTCGTATACTTGTATATTTTGTGTTATAGAACAGATAAAAAATTTTGTATTCGAAGTTATTTCATGTAAAAAAATTGTCGTATTTCGGTAATTTCAACCAATCACTGACGTCTATTGAGGTGAAAATAATTACGCCGTGGAATGTAAACAACGGTGTCATGGGATCTTTCCCCTTGAATAAAATTAGTGCCGTTGTTTGTCAACAACAACTATCCGTTGTCAACAACTATCAGCGGTACATATTTCGTTTGTCACTGTTAGTTATGACATCGTTCGTGCGTTTGTACTGGTTTTAGCTTTAGTGTTTTAGAGTTAGGGTTAGTTTTAGGATTACGGTTAGGGTTATGATTATTATTGCCATAACCTTAACCCTAACCCTAACCCTAACTCTAAAACCCAAACCCTAACACCTTACTAGGGAATAATGATATAATTAAACAGGGAATAACACTCTTGACACCGGCAAAAATTTATTGTTTACAAAACAGCACTAACTGTATTCAGCTGAATAGACGTCAGTGATTGGTTGAAATTACAGAAATACGACAACTTTAACATGAAATAACTTGCGATGTACAATTTTTTGTTAATAAGGCGAAGAGAAAAAGATGTATATGACACATTCTACCAGTGTCCCAAGTTTGAAAGTGTTTCGTTAAGAAAACAAGTGTTGCCCGTCAAACCAAAAAGATCCTCATTAAGTCCTTGAACTGAGGCATCTTACACATTACTTTTTATGGGCCACATGCCCCTTCAATATGAGGCACTAGTCCTCTTACCCCTTACCACCCGACCAGACTCAGTGCTTCACTCAAGCACCTCGATGGTTCTAGATCGGGTGCGCCTATAGCTACTTTATTTCATAAATATTTGCCATAAAGGCATTACAAAGAGAGGACGAACAAGTTCAGACAAACATAAAAGGGGTGAGGTAGCTGTATCGATTAAATATTTACAATTTTAAATATACAATAATAATTTGATTATATTTACAATGTTCGATTAAAGCATTGCTCATTACAGATGCAATTTGTAATGGCTTTCCTGAAGGATAGGCATCCGACCACCAGGGTAGACCCCTTGCTTTTTCTTTCCCTTGTTTTTGGCTTCCACTTACCTGGTGCCAAACACTCCCAGCTTCCTCGTCACAGGCTTCCATCTTCTCATGAATCTGTCTCGTGACAGGTACCTCTTCTCCAGCTTGATCTTACTACTGAGGTGGTAACAAAAAAAGTTAACCAATCCCTGACCAGATACAAAGGTATCCGTCACTATGCCTCTTACACGCGTCTTCCATACTGTTTCTTTCAGTATGGCTACTACGCAGGAAAAGCAAGCCTTCCTTTCCCTGTTGAGGGAAGGAGGCGGCACCATCTCGATGATAGATTCAGCTGATAGCTGTACTCTTCCCATCGATGACAACAGTTGTTCTGCGAAAACTATCAGTCTCGTTAATTCCGGACATTCCACAAATGCGTGAAAGACGGTTTCCCTGTCCCGCCCGCACCTCGGACATGTCGGCGATACGGCACTTCCGTGCCTTGACAGTTTATCACGAACAGGTAACGCCGCACGTAAGCACTGCTAAGCCAGGGATTTCTGGTAATTGTCCAGATACCCCGGCCCGAAAGTTCTCTTGAACAGATTGGTCAACTGATTTTCATCGTAGCCCAGGGTCTCCTCCAAGGCGTCTTCCGACTTCGATCCCACTAACCCGCTATAAAAATCCGCGGTGGAACTCCTATTGCCGGCATTGCCCGCCCGAGAGAGTAGCTGAAGTGCCTGTCGGCACTCCAATTGCCAGTTCCCCAGCCTAGGTCTCTGCTTGATCCAATTACCAACGTCCGTTAAGGACGTTAATTGCGGAAGGTAGAACCGGACGTGCGGTGACCACACCTGCTCTCCATCCAGGTAAAGCCAAAGGTGCCTCAACCTTAACGCGAATTTTCGCATCCTCAGCCAAGACATCCCTAGCCCACCCTTTAGCGGTTTCTGGTAGCAGACAGAGCGTTTCACGAGTGGCTTTCCTCCCTTCCACAAAAAGCGGAAAAGCCCAACCTCAACGTCTCTAGGTCCTTAACTAGTTGCCCTTCTATTCTGGCCTTATCTAGTCTTAGCTGACGGGTAAACCTAATAGACTCAAAACGAATGGCTCTCTTGAGGGCGAACCACCATCGGTTGTTAACCACAGCGCCGGTTAACGCCCTCTGTACTAACCCCTTAATCCAGCTACGGTATGCCTCGCAAGTCAAAATAGACTTGTTCAGCTTCCAGTAGCCAGTTCCTCTCTTAACTGTACTATCAACATCCAGTGTACACTTGACCATTCTATGGTCAGTGTAAGCTACTTGAACGAGCTGTGGACAGCTAAAATTAAACTTATCTCCAGTCCTTATCACTATTCTATCCAAGTAAGACTTGAACCTTCCGTCGCCGCTCATCTAGGTCCACTCTGGAACGTTCGGATGGTCAGGTCTGTAACGATCTACGATAGCCAACGCTATCGACGTGCGCATGTCTTAGACGTCGAGAAAATTGTCGAGGCAGCCACGCATACGTCCAAAAATAGAAATCAAAAATTTTGACTGGAATTCGTACGTCATCGTGGTGGGAGAGGAAGTTTCATAAGTAATATATATACAACAAAGAGTAAATACTGCGGGCGGTATTTGAATAAATTTAAACGATAACTGAATCGAATACTAAAAATATTTTTGCTTAAAATTTAGGGTAAATATTTTTCTGATTATTCTCCTTTCGTTTTATGTCATTCGATTTATTTCACACTACTATTTCGTACAACGCAGATATCGATTTAATTTTCGTCATTTAAATTGTGTATACAAACCAATCACGAAATTAATTATGCTGACAACAGAATTTTTGACTGACGACAGAAGACAGTTGCCCAATATGCAACGTAGTGGGAATGAATTCCAAGAGATCTGGTTGGAAAGTGAACACCTGCATTCTTGTAAAAATCCACCTCTCTCCCAGGAATTTTTAATTTTTGAAGACGTTTTACAGTTGTAGTATACTTTGAGCCAACTAACCTGTAACTACAAAGGCAATGTTTATAAATATGTACATATTAAATATTGATGTTTTACTTCTGCCGAAGAGATCAAGGACATTCAATATCTATTTGTATACATTCGATGTTAACAAATGGAGATGTCGAACAGCGAACACCTACCCCATATCCGCCCTTTATTCTCCTCATCCCAATATTTTCGATAACAGAAATTCCAAATATGTTGGCGGAATTTCGGATCAGGATACTCACCTAAGTTGGATTTTCTCCGATTTGACGAGGATTTTTTCCATCGTTTTATGGAAGAAAAAAAAAAATGAATGAAATGGCGGATTTTCCGATTAGGACGCCCACATAAGTTGGATTGGATCTTTTTTAAAACGGGGGCCACATTTTTCATTAATGCTTTACGTAGTGTTTTTGGTACCGAAAGACTTTCAAACTTCGTATACTTATCTATTTTGTGTTATAGAACAGAAAAATATTTTTGTATTCGAATTTATTTCATGTAAAAAATTGTCTTATTTCGATAATTTCAACCAATCACTGACAAGTATTCAGTTGTTTACATTTACTCCTTTGGCTGATTAAGCCATAGCTTCGTTTTATTTGCTTTTTTCATTTTAAATTTGCTTTTTCATTTTCTTTTTTTTTCTTCGTTTTATTTGCTTTTTTCTTTTTAAATTTGCTGTTTTACCCTAACCCTAACCCTATCACCGATAGAATTGTTTCAGAATCGTTTGTTTATGTAGTCGGCACTTAATGTATATCGGCTAATAGCATGACAGTGCCGGATTTTCCTTTTCTATATGAAAAATTCCGAGCTTCGGATCAGGACGCTCACGTAAGTTGGATTTTCTCTCTTCTGACGAGGATTCCTCCCCGCCCTATTTTCTTTTTTGTCATCACGGCCTTCGAAATGATTTGTGGGAGGTGGGGAGCATCTTTGTCAGAAAAAATCTTTTTGAAAATTTACAATTTTTTTCCCGCGGAGCCCTCCGGACCGATTTTGGCCAATTGTTTTGGTACTACACCCTTAAAAACCATGTGAGAAATCTTTGGCTCTCCAGTATTTTGAAATTATAAAATGGTGGGGATTGAAAACATCATAAATTAAAAAAAAAAATTTTTTTAATATCACAAATGTGTTCATGGGAGAAAAATATTGAGAAACATCAATACATAGGCGTAGGAGTGGCTGTGTGGTAAGTAGCTTGCTTACCAACCACATGGTTCCGGGTTCAGTCCCACTGCGTGACACCTTGAGCAAGTGTCTTCTACTATAGCCTCGGGCCGACCAAAGCCTTGTGAGTGGATTTAGTAGACGGAAACTGAAAGAAGCCCGTCATATATATATATATATGTGTGTGTGTGTGTTTGTGTGTCTGTTTGTCCCCCCCAACATCGCTTGACAACCGATGGTGGTGTGTTTACGTCCCCGTAACTTAGCGGTTCGGCAAAAGAGACCGATAGAGTAAGTACTAGGCTTCCAAAGAATAAGTTCTGGGGTCGATTTGCTCCAGCATGGCCACAGTCAAATGACTGAAACAAGTAAAAGAGTACATGTGAGAGTGACAAAGAAACGAGGAAGGTGGTCGTGGGATGTGCTAGAAACAACAGCCAAATTTCCCTTAAACCACATACCTTTTCGTTTGAAAATATTTGGAATTTTTTTTTTTTACTGTGTTTTTAAGTGTATAGTGCCCCCCAGATCGGTCTAGAGTGGGAGGTGAAAAAAATTGGATAAATCCCCGTCAAATCAGAAAATCTAATTTATGCGGGTGTCCTGATCTGAAACTCTGCTCTTTTTTTGTCTTTTTTTCCCAAAGTTTTGTAGTGGTCTATGTAGCTAAATAGTTTAATGATCTCCCTTGCAAGAAGGTGTATAGAGTAACCTCCCTTCACTAAGTTTTTTTTTTTTTAGGCATGTGTGTCATGAGACGTGATTCTTAATTATTCAAGAAGCTTCGCGTTTCTCTCGGAAGTTTCCAGAATGTCTCGCGTTCCATTAATAAAAACAGCTTGCTAACCCTGCTCTTCGCTTCTTAGTCGATTACGTCATTGCTATGTCCGTCTATTTCTCTAGGCCACATGACTGAAAGCCATCACTTCGCTGTTATTTCTATATTTCCTATTTCTGAACTTTCTTGCATAGATTACTTCATTCAACTAGATTCTACATTTTGATTATGTATCATCATCGACCAGTAAATTAAATATATAGTTTTTGAATTTATTCTTCATCTCTAATATGAACTCTTGTAATAATATACACACAGCCATATCAACACCTAGGGACCTTTGTGATTTGACGGGCAACATTTTTTATGTAGTGTTTTTGGTACCGAAACACTTTCAAACTTTGTATACTTGTATATTTTGTTGAATAAAAGTAACTGCTGTGACGGTGTATATGGTATTAATCCCCGTTAGTTCTGACATTTCCGATTAACTAGACTGTTCGTAAACAAAGGGGGAAAAGCCATCAAAATACTTGAATATTGCCTGCACTTGTTATTGGAGCTACAAGAATTATTAATGCACCTCCACCAAGTGCTTCATTTCCTAGAAATAACAGCCAAATCTTCTTCAAATCAAACTCTAGTTTAGGTTAGGGTTCGGGTTTTAGAGTTAGGGTTAGGGTTGGGGTTAGGGTTAAGGTTATGAGTGAGGTTATGGGAAAAATATACACACACAGATACGCACAGCGTAATTTATTATATAAACAATATATGCGTATAAATTACGATTAAACCGGATGAAATATGTCACAGGGAATAACATTTTTATGACCGGACAGCACTGACTGTATTCAGCTGAATAGACGTCAGTGATTGGTTGAAATTACAGAAATACGACAACTTTAACATGAAATAACTTGCGATGTACATTTTTTTGTTAAGAAGACTAAGAGAAAAAGTTGTTTTGTATGACACATTCTACCAGTGTCCCAAGTTTGAAAGTGTTTCACACCTGGTACTGAATATATATTTCCACTACAGTTTCAATTTTTTTTTTAAATCACCCCTAAAAATATGTGTACGGATTCTGTGATTTTTGGAAAATCATATAAAGGTTCATGGCAGAATAAGTTTGACAGCTGATCTACATCATTATCATATGTAATGAGAGTATTCAGTAATCACCCAATTTCACATTTCACTAGCGTATTGACCACATGATCAACAAAATCTGACTGATCACAGTTTTGTGTGGAACAGACAACTTTCGTCTTTTACCATGCTTACTTCTGAACCCAATCAATCGGTATAAATTCAACATACTTGAGCCTATCAATCAGTATAATTTTGACTCTGCTGCATCCCAAAAGAGAGCTTTTGGGATGCAACACAGAAGGTATTGACAGACACTGTAGGAGAAAGCCAAAGGTGGCAGACTGCAGTTGACAATACAAAAGCAATGAACAGTTGGAGGGTGAAAGCCAGTAGAAATCAGTAGCTGGAAAGCAAGTAACAACACTTTATCTGCTGCTACAACTACACCAAGAACGATAACATTCAAAAGTCTTTCAATGTTTTGTCATTTGTAGTAACAACAATATCTGTTTTTGTGTACAAAAAGAATAAATTTTTGTTTTATCAAAAATCACAACCAACTCATTGTTGTTCATACACAAAGAAAAAACTTGTAACAGAATGAAACAATGTTATGAAGATGTATATAAAATCAAAATAATATGAATTTTATAAAACCTAATATTTGGATAGGTCTTGTAAGTTATAATAATGTAGTGTCTATCCCACTGAAAGTATTGTCTTCAAGGATGAAGAACACTGTAACGAATCAGGGCTAAGTAGCATATTACTGGAAACTGAAATATTTGATTTATACAAATGATTAACTGTTTTCAAATTTTGTAATTCATTTTTAAAATATGCTTCTCACTTTTTTCTTTTGTAGCTGAGCCCCTTCTTGAATCTGCACCCATCTCAAACTACAAAAAATATCTGGATTTATTTACATATATTTATAACAGCTAACAGAAAAAACAACCATGTCATCTGCTAATATTCAAAGAACCGAAAAAGTATATACAGATAGTGTACCTGTTGACCGCAATCTAGATGAAGTCAGTTTAAATGGACATGATATATCTTTTTCACCAGTGGATTTAATATATAATATGAACTATCTTACAAAAGGCTATGCTCTAGTCATTAACAATGAAGTATTGTCATTTGGTAATGCTTGCGAAATCTCGAGAGAGGAGGTACATTCTATGTCAGATACACTTAAGATGTATGGATTTAAAGTAATCACTCGGAACAACTTGAAGGTTGGTGACCTCAGACAGATATTTAACGATGTGAGCAAACTGGACCATTCAAAATGTGCTTGTTTTATTTGTATTATTCTAACCCGAGGACCACAGCCTGGTACTATTCAATGCTCTGATGATACTGTCTCCCTAACAGAGTTTTTACCAATGTTTTTCCCCAACAAATGCCCAACTCTTATTGACAAACCTAAATTATTTTTCATTCAAAATGCAAATACTTTGGCAAACAGTGCACACAATTCACAACTGTATAGTGATTACACAATTCCAATGATTTCTTTATCTGAAGATTTCCTTATTTCCTCTTGTACTGTAAACTCTGAGAGGAGAGTTGGAGGTTTTATTGAGATATTAAGCAACAGCCTGAAGAACTTTAGAAAGCTGGAACTGCAATATATTCTAATGCAAGTCAATAACTTCATTGTTTCTAAGTCCAAGAACAATGGTTTAAGAACATTTACTAATGCCCCTTCTATACTTTCAACTTTAACAAAAAAAATGACGTTCTCATAACCTCAATGGTACCCCTCATTTCCAATCTTCTGTGGTTAATTTTCCACTCGAATTCTAAGAAGGAGGGGTTCACCATTGATCAGTCCTCAGTTCCTTCATCATTATAGTCCTCCAGGGCTTAACAGAAGAATTCAAGTCATAGAAGCGCCCTGGGAGTGCTTCTATGCTAATGACAGGCCAGAATGGAAAACGGATGTTAATCAATGATGATGATGATGATAAAGCAGGTAAGAACATATATGCAAGTTTAAAATGCGACAGTGTTTTTGTTATATCTACATTCTACACACATAAATACATAAAAACAGAACAAGCATGTGCATGCATGCACACACACACACACACATACGAACAAGCATGCACACACACAAGAACAAGCATGCAGGCACACACACACACACACACACAACAAGTACACAGTTGACAAGACAACACACAGCTGATAAAACAGCATGTGCTCACGGAAATTAGTGAAGTCTGTTTATAAATTGTCGACTCAAAACAAAAGATAGCCTTAATTTTTCTTTTTTTACATATATAATTATAAAGATATAATTATAGTTAAGGGTTACTGGTAATGACCATCACCAGTGCTAGAAATAGGTGTCAAATACCTACAACCCAATCTACAGTTTGTTCTCTCTCTCTCTCTCTGAGTTCTGTGATGCAACCGATCTTATGGTCTGCAATACCAACTTCAGGAAACCTGCCAGTCACCTAGTCACCTACCGCTCCGGCAGACACTCTAGCCAAATCGACTACATCCTCACCAGAAATAGGGAAAGAGGGCGGCTTATAAATGCCAAAAACCTTCCCTGGCGAAGAATGTACCCCACAACATAGATTAGTAGTTAGCGACTTCGGGATCAAGGCTAAATGGGTGCCCAGAAGTAGACCGGCTTGGAGGAGAAGGGTGTGGAAGCTTAAAGACCCTGCAAATGGACAGAGACTTAGAGACAAGTTACTTGAAGCATTTGATGAAATAGAAGGGGATATAGCATCATACAATGTGGAAGACAATTGGAGATTTCTGCGGGACAACCTGTTGAGAGCCACCGACCAGATCTGTGGCTGGTGTAAGGTCCCCTCTCGACCCAGAGTAACGTGGTGGTGGAACAAGGAGGTAGACAGGGCTATTAGACAAAAGAAACAGGCTTGGAAGGACTGGAAGAACGGTGGTAGCAGGTTTATTTAGCCAGATCTGTGGCTGGTGTAAGGTCCCCTCTCGACCCAGAGTAACGTGGTGGTGGAACAAGGAGGTAGACAGGGCTATTAGACAAAAGAAACAGGCTTGGAAGGACTGGAAGAACGGTGGTAGCAGGTTTATTTAGCCAGAGGGGAAGCAGATAAGAAAAGATTTGCCAATGTTCTGCGCCGTGAGGACCAAAGACTCGAAGTATTTTGTGTTGCAAGACAGTGTAGGAGAGAGAATAGTGATGTTGTAGGAGAGAAATGTGTTCGCATGGATGATGGTATGCTTGCACTAAATGAGGCTGCAAAGAAAGAGGTCTGGAGATGCCACTACGATAGATTGCTTAATAAAGAGAATGAATGGGAGAAAGAGAGCCTGCCGTATGTCGACCCAACAGAGGGACCAGCTATCCGAGTTGATAGTACCAGGGTAGATAAAGCAATTAAGAGTATGAAGACAGGAAAAGCCCCCGGCCCATCAGGAATCGCTGCAGAGATGCTCAAAATATCTGGCAGTGTTGGCTACAGCCTAGTCACCCATATTACAAACCAGGTGTTACACGAAGGAGTCATACCCAATGACTGGTGTAGCAGCACCATAGTCAACTGCTACAAAGGTAAAGGTGACGCTTTAGATACAAATAATTACAGAGGCATCAAGCTGTCGAAACCTTTGGAAATGTGCTGTGCGTGCAAAGACCCGGCAAGCCAAGTGAGATCGTTGCCAGTGTGCCCCTGGACTGGCTCTTGTGCGGGTGGCACATAAGATGCACCATTTTGAGCGTGGCTGTTGCCAGTACCACCTGACTGGCCTTCGTAGGATTTTCAAGCGAGATCGTTGCCAGTGCCCCTGGACTGGCTCTTGTGTGGGTGGCACATAAAAGACACCATTTCGAGCGTGGCCGTTGCCAGTACCGCCTGACTGGCCTTCGTGCGGGTGACACGTAAAAGCACCCACTACACTCTCTGAGTGGTTGGCGTTAGGAAGGGCATCCAGCTGTAGAAACTCTGCCAAATTAGATTGGAGCCTGGTGTTGCCATCCGGTTTCACCAGTCCTCAGTCAAATCGTCCAACCCATGCTAGCATGGAAAGCGGACGTTAAACGATGATGATGATGATGATGATATATATATATATATATATATATATATATATATATACACACACACATATATACACATAATTCTTTGTATAATAATTATTTCTAATTTCAGATATTTATCATGTGGTTAGAAAATGAATGAAGATGCAGGAAATATTGAAGAATATCAGAAACTGTCCTAAAATCTGAGCAAATTGCTATGCACCAAAGGAGTTAACAGTGTATTAGTCACTGTAAAAACTTTGCATTCACATTAAACAACTATAAAACACAAATGCAGAAATAAAAAAAAATATCTCTCATATCACTCGACTGTATTGCCCTACTTTTACCTTTCCTTTCCATACTGGTGTGGATTGGACAGTTTGATAGAAGCTCGCCAAGTAGGAGCATCCAGCAGCGGACAAATAGATAAATGAAGTCTTTCTGCTCATATTGAGCATCCGTAAAAAAAGAAGTAGAGAAATGAAGTCTTTCTGATCATATTGAGCATCCGTAAAAAAAGAAGTAGAGAAATGAAGTCTTTCTGCTCATATTGAGCATCCGTAAAAAAAGAAGTAGAGAAATGAAGTCTTTCTGATCATATTGATCATCCATAAAAAAAGAAGTAGAGAAATGAAGTCTTTCTGATCATATTGAGCATCCGTAAAAAAAGAAGTAGAGAAATGAAGTCTTTCTGATCATATTGATCATCCATAAAAAAAGAAGTAGAGAAATGAACATGTTACTCATGTTAAGCAACTATATACCTATTTTGTCCACCCCTGTATATTACATCTTGTGAAGTAAAGCAAATAAACAGAGCAATCACATACAAACAACCTGTTTTGTTTATTAATTATTTAAACATAATTTGTTATAATGAAAGAATTGTTATACATTTAATGGTGTAAAAATCAGCAAGTACCACATGTGACATGCTATGCAGGTGAAGGGTCGAATTGTTTGGTTAGCCTGGTTGCTGGAAGCAATTCTGGCTTCAGAGTAATTGTGGTACTACCAGTTTTCTTTAACAGATAAGTATTTTTTGCTAACAATGTTAAATCTCTGAACGAGGTATTAACAGTAACTGCACGACAAGGTGAAGTATATTTGCCACTTAAATGCGACTGACCCATAAGGGTGGATGTTACTGTTGCTTTTAGCCCCAGGAGAACATCTCCTCCAGCTGGCTATTGACACACGTCTGTGTCCTGTCTGTATTTGCAAAGGGAAGTCATCCTTCCCATCTTGATCTGCGATACACACAGACTCAAGTTTCTGGGTATTTACCTGTCCTCAGCGTACGACAATCACCGATCTTCGATGCGAAAGATGTCCTGATGCAAATACGTATATACTTTTTCCAGTCAAAATATTCACTGATCTCGAAAAAGTGAAAACAAGCAATGTTAAATCTCTGAACGAGGTATTAACAGTAACTGCACGACAAGGTGAAGTATATTTGCCACTTAAATGCGGCTGACCCCTCCTTTGCTAATCCCTCCTTTTCCAGAATTGATCAGTCATGCAAACCGGTGTTTCTCAATCATGTTCCATATGAGATTGGGGTGGGGTGGTGGTGGTTCATGCAACAAAATAGTAAACTGAGCATCCACAAAAGAAAAAAAACTTTGCTTTACATGTATCTTTTAGTACATATTGCAAAGCCGCTAGGTTTCTTTCTCTAACATTTTACATAGTTCAGCCTACACAAATTAATGTTGTCATCATCATCGTCGTTTAATGTCTGCCTTCCATGCTAGCAAGGATTGGATGGGTTGACAGGAGTTGGCTAGGCAGGAGATTGCACTAAACTTCTGTGTCTGTTTTGGCATGGATTTTACAGCAGAATGGACAGAGTGCTTTTTATGTGGCACAAGCACAGGGAAAGCCAGTTTTGGCATGGTTTTTACAGCTGCATGCCCTTCTAAATGCCAACGACTTTACAGTGTAGACTGGATGCTTTTCATGTGGCACCAACACTAGCAGAGTCACTAAATAATTTGCAAGGCAAAGATCCTTTAAGAAGAGAGGGGGCCATGGGAGGAGGTGATCTTGTGTCAGATGATGAAAGGTTAGTTTGACAGAGACAGAAATAAGTATCTTGTAGAGGAGGTGCAAGGTTACCCAGCCAGAGAGAGAAAGTGATCAAGAATGAGGACAGAAACAGGTGTGCTGTTGTAAAGGAGATACCTGGTTATTCAGCCTGAGGGAAGAGAGAGATGGTGACAAAGTGCTGGGGCCTACTCACAAAGAACAGGAATCAGAACATAAATGGGATGGTAAAAGAAGAGAGAGGTAGATGGTGGCAGGTGTCAGGGCATACCCTCAAGGAACAGAGGTCATAATATAAGCCACAGGGTATTGCCAAAGAAGTATGAGGCCAAGAGTAATGCAGTGACTGGTGGAAACCTGGGTATATAGAGGGTGAGGGACTACAAGATAGCACTGAAACAATGAGCAGTGCCGTGAAGACAGGATCGGAGAGTGAGAGATAAGCACGGTGCATGAAAAGAAATGTGAGGAAGAGATATAGTTTAGTTTGTTACTCTCTTTCTCTTTTACTCTTTTACTTGTTTCAGTCATTTGACTGTGGCCATGCTGGAGCACCGCCTTTAGTCGAGCATATCGACCCCAGGACTTATTCTTTGTAAGCCTAGTACTTATTCTATCGGTCTCTTTTGCCGAACCGCTAAGTGACGGGGACATAAGCACACCAGCATCGGTTGTCAAGCAATGCTAGGGGGACAAACACACACACATACATATATATACATATATACGATGGGCTTCTTTCAGTTTCCGTCTACCAAATCCACTCACAAGGCTTTGGTCGGCCTGAGGCTATAGTAGAAGACACTTGCCCAAGATGCCACGCAGTGGGACTGAACCTGGAACCATGTGGTTAGTAAGCAAGCTACTTACCACACAGTCATGCCTGTGCCTATGTTAGTGTAGGGATTTTGAAAAAAAGTTTCTATAAAACTATTTTTTAAACATCAAATGGATAGAAGAGTCCACCAGAATAAAATAGCTATCAAAGGGGACCTTATATAAAAAAAAAAAAATGGTTGAGAACTCTAAACAAAATTATAAGAGTGTAATGAGACTGTTAATTTCTCTAGCTTCATTCATTGAGGAAGGTGGAAAATATTTACTACTTGAAATATTACATTTGGACAAAATTTTATTTTTTTACCAAATGATGGAATCTTTAGCATCACGCATTACGTAAAAAAATTGGCATGTTGGATGAAATAAGACCACAGGTCGTTTTACCCAGCCTTCATTTTAGGCTAAACAATAAATTTGTAAATGTTCAATACAAGGGAGAGAATTGCTATTTTAATAAATGTTGAGAACATCCTCTTCGGAAAAAAATTGATATCGACAGGTTGAGGCCAGTCTCTTTGCGACACTGTCAACGATATAAAGAATTAGTCATTTAAAGGAAACATATGAAAGAATGTTTCCTATTTAGCTGTGTAAGTCATAAGCATTCTTAAAAATTCTTCAAGAAAGATTAATAAACTAAAAGTTTTGTACATGTAAATGATTTCTTGCATTATACGCACAAGATGACACATCTACAAAATAGACAGTTTGCTTGAAATTATCTCGGTATATTACTGGTACTTATTTTATTTAAACCCTCAAAAAGAAATTTTAAGCTCAGATCATAAAGTAACTAAATATCAGAGGGCATGAAAGCTGTATTCCAACCAGTTCTATCTTCTGCTGCCCTAATATAATACAAATAATGATTTCAAACACAACTTTTAGGGAGGGAAATAATAAAAAGATTGACGTCAATCAATCTCTTTAGCACACTGTGCTTGACTGGCCCTTAATTTTTGACACTGCAATAAGGAAAAGCAAAAACTGAACTGTGTTCAGTAAGATTTGAACTCAGAAGATAAAATAAATATAACCAAATACTGCAAAGTATTTTGATTTGATATGCCATTCTACCACTTGTGTTACTCTTATCACCCTGAATGGTGCAAATCATAAATAAATGTACTTAAATATCTTACCTTGCTTCTCCATGATCTGTTCAGCACTCTCCTTAAATTTTACTTTTGACATTCTGTATGCTAAATTGATGGGTTCATCTGAATTTTCAATTATAAAAAATTCTGGTTGACTATAATTTTGTTGTACGCTTATCATTGATTGTTCATTTTCAAAATTTTCTATCATTACATCATCTGTATCAGATATATTGCTTGTTGAATCAACATCTTCAGTATTATTAGCAAATTGCATATCCGCTATTTGTATATTTGTTTGTCTTCTTTGAAGGTCTCCTTCAGATTTGCTTGACAACCGATGTAATGCCTTTAAAGTGGATTGATGGGTAACTCCAAATGCTCTATGTTTTGTGGATTTTTTCTTTTGCATTATTTTGATAATTCTCTGCTCCATTTTATCTGTGAAAACAAAATAAAAAATACGTATAACTTGCTTGGTAGCAGGAGATTGTTTCTCTTCTGAAAATCTCTCTCCAGGCATTTGAAACATTAAATATTGGGTTCAAATTTTGGCACAAGGCCAACAATCACAGGGTAGGAATAAGTTAGTTACATCAACCCCTGTGCACAACTGATACTTATTTTATCGACCCCCAAAAGGACGAAAGGTAAAGTTGACCTCAACGGAGTTTCAACTCAGAACATAAAGACTGACAAAATGGCACGAAGTACTTTGCCCAGCATGTTAATGGTTCTGCCAGCTCACCACCTTTGAAGCATCAAATGTTAATTTTAGTTGGAATGAGTTAGTGAAACCAATAAGTTACAGACTGGGTCGTAGATATACTTTATCCAGGAATATCAGAGGATTTGAACTCAATACAATACATTCAACAATTTTATAATACTGCTCCTTCTTATAGTGGTAAATTGCATAGTACATAATTACCACTAAGGTTGATACAGTAAAATGCCAAAGATGGGATATAAATTGTAATCCAATACACTGTTTAGTAGACCAACTGTAGATTCTTAGCCTCAGTCAATCAAAACTTAATATGAATAGCAAGTAGTTTGGTGATTCACAATTCAGACTTCAATCTTTATTTTAGTTCACTTAGCTCTTGTGCTGGTTTTTATTCGTGTGTGTGTATGCATACGTGTGTGTGTATATATATATATATATATATATATATATATATATAAGACTAGAGGAACTTAAAAACTTCCTACTAGAACAAAAATACCCACTCACCTTAATAGAAAACAGAATCGCAAGAGCAATAAAACTGGACATCACACAACTCAGAACTCCAAAAAAGAAAAACAAGAAAACATCATCCCTTTCATAAACACACACAACCCTACAATCACCAACATGTTTCACATTATACACTCAAACCTACCAATAATCCTACAAAGCCCCAAAATGGGAAACCTACTAAACAAATATTGCATAAACGCCAAGATGAAAACTTTAAAAAACACCTAACAAGAGCAAAATTCTCATCAGAGAATAAAACCAAATTCTTCATAAATGAGTGTGGAGATGGTAGATGTGGAACCTGCAGTAACCCCATCTACAAATATATAGAGGGGAACAAACAAATAAAATTTAAGAGTGGTCACACATTCAAAGTAAATGCCAACATGAACTGCAACACATGGAACATAATATACTGCATAACCTGCCCCACATGCAAGGAGAATTATATAGGCGAAACTGGAAATTCTTTATGCCAACGAGCCAGAATCCACCAACAACATGTCCGACAGGAAGAACTACAAAAGATTCCACTGAGTGAACACCTAGAAGCATGTGGAGAAGGAAAATTTAAGATCATTCCCTTCTATAAATGCCCAAGGAATGACACCTCCTTCAGGAAAAAAATATGGAAAAATACTTCATAACAAGATTCCCACCCAAACTGAATGGCTGAAAACATGAAAATCAAAACCCATCTAGGATCTTCAACTTTGGAACAACAGAGCCTAAAAACAGCAAGAAACCCAGACAGTGGGACATTTTTGTACCAACTAGAATTGAACCCAGTTACCTAGGTTCTCATATTTCTCTCCTACCTTTTTTGAACTAACCAGCTGTATAGATGTAAACACAATTCCTTCCTCTTCCTTCCTTCCTTCCCTTCTCTTTTCCATTGACACTCCTTTCAGATACACAAGCACACACGCATGCGCATGCGCACAGATACACACACAAAAACACACCCACACACTTCTCCCACTGGACAATGATGCCAAAAAAAACTTTTTTGAAAAACAACTTTCTTCCAAACAATGCCACTGGTTTTGCCATTTCTTTTAAAAGGCCAAGAATAAACTTGTCATTGAAAGAACTGACCAGTTGTAAACACAATTTTCTTCTTCTTTCCTTCTCTTTCCCATTGACACACCAACACACACACCAACACAAAAACACTCACACAAAAAAAAAACGCACACACTCTCTCTCTCACTTTTCCCTCCATTTCTCACCCTCTCTTACTATCCTATATATCTCTCTCTCCACCCCTACACATTCAATAATACTATAAAAAGAGACAGCTTCTCGAGGTGAAATCAAAATTTGAAAACCCTACAAGACTAGGTGAAAGCGCTAATTTATAAAACCTGTGATATATGAATAAAAATCTGTAAATATACAACCATCCAGACATCTGAGTACCTGATTATTATTTTTTCTAATATATAATTCCTGTACATCACCTCCAAACCTTTCAATATATATATATGAAGACCGGGAAAGCCCCCGGCCCATCAGGAATCACTGCAGAGATGCTCAAAATATCTGGCAGTGTTGGCTATAGCCTAGTCACCCGTATTACGAACCAGGTGATACACGAAGGAGTCATACCCAATGACTGGTGTAGCAGCATCATAGTCAACTGCTACAAAGGTAAAGGTGACGCTTTAGATACAAATAATTACAGAGGCATCAAGCTGTTAGATCAGATTATGAAAGTTACAGAGAGGGTCATAGCCCAACTAATTAGGGAGCGAATCAATTTAGATGAGATGCAGTTTGGGTTCGTGCCAGGTAAAAGCACTACCGATGCCTTATTTCTAGTGAGACAGCTGCAGGAGAAATACCTAGCTAAGGATAAACCTCTGTACCTGGCTTTCGTTGACATGGAGAAAGCCTTTGACAGGGTCCCCCGATCCCTTATCTGGTGGTCAATGAGGAAACTTGGGATAGAAGAATGGTTAGTGAGAGCTGTGCGAGCCATGTACAGAGATGCTGCCAGTAAGGTGAGGGTTGGAAATGAGTACAGCAATGAATTCCGAGTAGAGGTAGGGGTCCACCAAGGTTCCATCCTCAGCCCCCTCTTATTTATCATAGTCTTCCAGGCAATCACAGAGGAGTTCAAGACAGGTTGCCCCTGGGAGCTCCTCTATGCTGATGACCTTGCCCTAATTGCGGAGTCACTATCAGAACTAGAGGAGAAGTTTCAGGTGTGGAAGCAAGGTCTAGAATTGAAGGGCCTTAGAGTCAACCTAGCTAAAACCAAAATAAGTAGGAAGGTAGATAAAACACAAACCCCTTCAGGTAGATGGCCCTGCTCAGTATGTAGAAAAGGAGTAGGTAGTAACTCTATAAGATGTACCCAGTGCAAGCTATGGACACATAAGAGGTGCAGCAACATCAAAGGCAGGTTAACTAGGAAGTTAGTTTTTGTTTGTGGCAGATGTTCAGGTGCAATAAAGACTGTAAACAAACAGGAAACAACTTCTATCTCATTCCAGGGTGAAAAACTAGAGGTAGTCGATAGCTTCCACTATCTGGGCGACCAAGTTAGTAGTGGGGGTGGGTACGCTGAAAGTGTAGCTGCTAGAATAAGAATAACCTGGGCAAAGTTTAGAGAGCTCTTACCCCTGCTGGCGACAAAGGGACTCTCACTCAGAGTAAAAGGTAGACTGTATGACGCATGCGTACGAACAGCCATGCTACATGGCAGTGAAACATGGGCTGTAACTGCTGAGGACATACGTAAGCTCGCAAGGAATGAAGCCAGTATGCTCCGTTGGATGTGTGATGTCAATGTCAATACCCGTCAGAGTGTAAGTATCTTGAGAGAAAAGCTGAACATTAGAAGCATCAGTTCAGGTGTGCAAGAGAGACGATTGCGCTGGTATGGACATGTGGTGAGAATGGATGAGGATAGCTGCGTGAAAAAGTGCCACACCCTAACAGTTGAGGGAACCCGTGGAAGAGGTAGGCCCAGGAAGACCTGGGCTGAGGTGGTGAAGCAAGACCTTCGTACATTGGGCCTCACCGAGGCGATGACTACTGACCGAGACCTTTGGAAATGTGCTGTGCATGAGAAGACCCGGCAAGCCAAGTAAGATCGTTGCCAGTGCCCCTGGACTGGCTCTTGTGCGGGTGGCACATGAGATTCACCATTTTGAGCGTGGCCGTTGCCAGTACCGCCTGACTGGCTCCCGTAGGATTTTCGAGTGAGATCGTTGCCAGTGCCCCTGGACTGGCTTGTGTGGGTGGCACATAAAAGACACCATTTCGAGTGTGGCCGTTTTCGTGCGGGTGACACGTAAAAGCACCCACTACACTCTCTGAGTGGTTGGCGTTAGGAAGGGGCATTCAGCTGTAGAAACTCTGCCAAATTAGATTGGAGCCTGGTGTTGCCATCCGATTTCACCAGTCCTCAGTCAAATCGTCCAACCCATGCTAGCATGGAAAGCGGACGTTAAACGATGATGATGATGATGATGATAGAAGAGGGATGATCACTAAGTGGACATCCATTATGCTAGATGTAGACCTCATATGGTCTGACCACTAAGAAAAGATTGTTCTCATGAAAATTCAGCAAACACCAGAATGTAAGCAAGCAAGACAAATGAAACGATACAAAATAAATTTAGTGTCTTCTACTATAGCATCAGCCCAACCAGAGCCTTGTGAGTGGATTTGGTAGGACAGAAACTGAAAGAAGCCTATATATGTATGTATGTATATATATATATATATATATATACAATTGCAGCATGGAAGGTGTTTATAAGCCATTTAAAATAACACACAAAAGCCGTCAGATTCACTTCAACATTTAAATTTGTCAAAATATTTTCGTCGCTTTGAGACTGCGACCTGTTCACTGACAAAATTGTGCTTATAAATAGCTTATAAACACCTTCCATGCTGCAATTGTTTTCGTTCCAGCACACAATCTCAGATCAGGTCATTGGCTTGCAAGTACATCTCCATAATATATATATATATATATACATATATATATATATATATATATATATATATATACATATATATATATATATATATATATACATATATATATATATATATATAATATATATACATATATATATATATATATATATATACATATATATATATATATATATATATATACATATATATATATATATATATATATATACATATATATATATATATATATATACATATATATATATATATATATATATATACATATATATATATATATATACATATATATATATATATATATATATATATATATATATATATACATATA